>NC_056737.1:287625110-287692610 GCF_019279795.1 Protopterus annectens
TCTTTAGAAGATACACTAGGCAAACAAAGCAGGATGACAGCAAGCAAAGCGAAAGCAACAGCAGGGCACATAAGATGAGATATCAGCCATTGTGAGTACCTGACTTTTCATGAGTGCAGATTGATTGGTAACTCTTCATTTGCTCTACAGCTGTGCATGCCTCCCTAGACACCACATCCTTGAAATGACAGACACGGCAATGCCACTGCAGAAGGAAACAATGCATATGATGCACATATTGTATCAGAATATCAAACTTACTTCCACAAAGAGACCATTCACCAGTGCAGTCCCCCAGGGTTCTGTGATGGGATATCTCCTGTTTGATATCTACTTTTCAGAATTAAAAGCCAATACTAAAGGGATCTGTCCCCAAATGTCTTAGCTATCCTGCAGGAAAGCTTGTCTCAAATAAATAACTGGTGCCTAAATCATGGACTGAAACTAAATGCAAAAAAATTGCAAAATAACTGGTGCCTAAATCATGGACTGAAACTAAATGCAAAAAAATTGCATTACTCTATCCTTTGGGAAGTCATCTACCCCAGGGAACTGCTACATTGGCAATATTCCCCTAAGAGTTGCCCCAGTTATTTGGGATTTGGGAACTTATGTAGATAGCAACCTCACTTTTCACCAACATGTGTCTACTGTTGTAAGAAAATCCATCTATATTTATTTATTTTATTTTACATTTGTTATATTGCACAGCTTATAAACACATTGGCTGTTTCTAGATCTAGGGATGCCATTGTCTCCCTTTACTCAGCCCTTTATATGCCAATCATTGAATACAAATGCAACAACTGGAACACCCACAGAGATACTTTACTAAAAGGAAACAAGGCCTAAACAACAAGTCTACATGGGCTGACTCAAAGCCCTATCACTTTACTCAGTATCCCACAAACCACTAAGAGGTAACCTGTGTCTGGCTTACAAGGCATCTTATGACCCATTACTGAACTTCAGCAAGTCAAATGGCATCAGAAATACTTGGTCTATAGAGCTAAACCTCATCTACAACATCAACAGTTAGGAGGGAAAAGTATATATTGCAGTAGATACTGTTGCTGTGGAAAAGACTCCCATCTATATAATGTTCATCCCTGTCAATTTTCAAGCACAACTTAGATTGATGGACGGGAAACAAAAATTTACCCTTGTACTATCCTCTGTACTACTAATGGACAGAGGCAGCTTCTAAATGCTTTACCCCATGCATGGGTCCCCTCAAATTATCTATGGTATGGTTCCAGCTTTTCTAATTAGGGGTACTAAATAATTATCGAACATAAGATGGTTAAGGACAGTCTATAACCCGATTTGGTCAGTTATTTCAAGCAAAAATGGGAAATTGGCTAGGCTTAAAATGGTCCACAAGGGCAGCTAACCTAGTACCTATGAACATATGAATCTATAAAAGCCATATGAGGAGAGGACAGGAACTTACACCTCAACAATAATATGCAGGGTAATGACAGAAATGTTTAAGTTTCTGAAGGGTATGAAGAAAGATCAAAAGGTTTGTAGTTTTCTAAATAAATAGTGCTTCAGGACATGGAGATATAATTTTAAAGATGGCAGGCCAGTTCACTGGTATTATGAGAAAACATTTTCACGAAGTAGGTAGTAAAGATCTTGTATAGCTTTTCTCCTGATGTATGGAATTTGAAACAATTGATCAAATGAATGCTTGGTTTGAACCAGGGAATGGATGAAGGAATAAATGTAGAAGACTATTGGTTTGCATAAAGTCCTGAACTGATTTGCATGGAAAAGGATAAACTAGCTGACTCAAATATATTTTACACTATGAAAATCAAGATTTGGATGATTACATTTTACAGGAAAGCTTTGAAAAGAATAAAAAAATATATATTCTAGGACCAGCATTTGAGTTTACTATGAACCCAACTTCCATTCTAAGACAGCTGCCACAATTGCATTCATGAACTCTGTTCTAGTAATGCCATTAGTAATAAAAGTAATATAACTAGAAAAATCTTGCCCCTTGTGCTGTGATGATCCTAATTATGGAACAGGACATTACCAAGTGAGTTACTGACAGTCATCATCATCATCAAGCTCGGGCAATTTCTTCAGCCACAATATAGTTAGCTTTCACTGCTGCATCATTTTTTTTGCTGTAGCTTTAGTAAACATGTTCTGCTGTGATTGCAATTTGCCTTTTAATTCTTGGACAATTTTATGTCTTTCATAAAGTGTATATTTAGCATACTTAGCTCCATGTTTGCTTTCAAAATGCCTATGTATATTGTACTCCATCACTGACACTGCCTCATAACACAAAATACACACCGATTTGTCTTCGCAAAGTATAAACATATATTCACTTTCCCATCTTTAATTAAATTGTCTCCCTTCTGCATCAACTTTTTTTTTGAACATTTTGATTACCAGATTCACGTATGTTGGTCTTGGGTAGAGGTGCTCCATCAGGGATGACGCTCGCCACCACATTAGAATCTAATGTTACCATTTCAGCATCTTTAATCTATCTAAACTAGGTAGGAAGTGCACCACCCTGCATCAACTTTTCCCTCGGACATTTGCTAGATTCACAGATGTTGGCCTTGGGTAGTGGTGCTCCATGCAGGCACAAAGGGATGGCACTGGCGCATCCTGCTGATGATCACTCTCCACGCCACCACATGTTACACACCATTCAGGCACACAGGGTTGATGCTGACGCAGCCAGCTGGCTGTCCTCACTGCAGGCCACATAAAAAGTCCAGGCAGGTCGGATTTGGCCTGTGGGCCTTGTGTTTGACACATGTGCTCCAGAGACATGCTGAGAACAAAGTTCTAGTCATCTGACTTTGCATTTTAGAGTGCAAAAATGGTGGATGCAGGAATGAAACTTTGATCAATTAAATGTTTCCTTTTCCAGATGATTACTTTACATCACGTTGCTGCTTTTAAGTTGTGTAATGAAGGTGTGTGTCTGTGTGTGTGTGTGTGCTCACATGTGTGTGCTCGCGTGTGTGTGTGCATACGTCTGTGTGTGTGTGTATGCACTCACACATGTGTGTGTGTGTGTGTGTGTGTGGGGGCAGATGTTACAGATTCCTTGGATGAAGTGAATAAGTCTACACAGCATGATGAAAACAATCTGCCTTCTGGTGATCTAACTTTCCAGTCAGTATATGACCTGGTTATCTTTCATGAGTCTAACTTTCATCAGGTCAAATCTAAGAAGCCAATACTAGACAATTCAGTTGATAAAAACATCCATGTGTTAGCAGGAAGTATTAACTTAATTGCACCCTTTGTGACTGGACATTAAAATACAATAATTAAAATCGCATTTGCATGTTGTTGCTATTCTAGTACAATAAAGGTGGATGTGTTACTGTATTACAGTTGCTTTGTTTGTTCTGAAGAAAAAGCTGAATTTCATCTTTATTTTGTCATTTTTTCACAAACATCTCCTTTTTTCCAAGTTTGTATGGCCTTGAAGGTACTAAGGTAGAGAAACTGAGGATGTGGAGGCACATTAGAGATGCAAAATGAATGCGGCCCCACTGATAACATACTTTGCAGTATTTTCACTGCTTTTATATCAATGTTTTGAGGTTATGATATTTTATACATAATACAATATTTAGCATATCTGATAATTGAAATGTTATGTTTCATACAAAATACAATAGTGGCCATCCTGCCTACAAAGGAAGCAGATAAGATATTTACTTAAGCCAAAATATGCATTGTTCTCTCTGTTTTTTTTTTTTTTTTTTTTTTTTTTTGTGAAGGAAGATGATCATTTTTCAACAAAAAGCAAAGGCTGAAGCATTACTTGTGGTGCAAAGTACATGCATTTCGGCAGTAAATGCTTTTCAAAAATGGAACAAGAATGCATGTACATCTGCTGAAATTAACTCCATGACATACTTGCAAATTTCTGTAACTGAAGCCTCACTATTAACTACCCATCAGAATAAACTCTGCAAAGAAACCAGAAGGGTGTACTTCTGGAAAATAAATTAGATTTTTATTTCTGAGAAAATAAAAATAACAGTGAAGGTCTTCAAAAATCATGTGCGTAATGAATAACGTTTCTCAGTTTTCTATGAACATCAAATAATAAGTGATATTTGACTTGGAATGACGTGCCCTGAGGGAAAAAATGAGGTAAATGGAACAGTACCTAGGGAAGAAATTTAAATACATTACAAAAAGATATGTTGGCTTTTTAGAAATCTAATTTTAAAGGTCGCACATTAAGGACTGAAGATTTAAATACCATGCAGTTGTTGGAACAGCAACAGAATTTTTAAGATGTTGCTAGTGACTGACACTAATATCTGAGCACATGTCTTACTGTGAGGGATTCTATGCTATCTCCTCACATACATCTATGAGGTTGATAGTGCCTGAAGTCAGTATCTAAGCACATGCAACACTATAAGGATTCTGTGGTCTCCCCACATGCATCTATGAGGTCACTAGTAACGGATGTGAGCTTCTGAGCATATGCATTACTATGAAGGATTCTATGCCATCCCCTCACATACACCTAGGAGGTTGATAGTGTCTGACATGTGTATCTGAGCACATGCATCACTATGAAGGATTCTGTGATCTCCTGTATGTATGAATGCCCCC
The DNA here is from genome assembly GCF_019279795.1 of Protopterus annectens. Taxonomy (NCBI): domain Eukaryota; kingdom Metazoa; phylum Chordata; order Ceratodontiformes; family Protopteridae; genus Protopterus; species Protopterus annectens. The sequence continues at coordinate 287,629,743 of NC_056737.1, forward strand.
TCACATGTCAGTGAGGTCGCAGGTAGCTAACATCAACATCTGAGCACATGCATCATTATGAGGGATTCTGTGCTCTCCTGTATGTATGAATGCCCCCTCACATGTCAGTGAGGTTGCAGGTAGCTAGCATGAACATCTGAGCACATGCATCATTATGAGGGATTCTATGCTCTCCTCTCACACATCTGTGAGGTCCCTAGTGATGACATCAGCTTCTGAGCATAAGCATCACTATGAAGGATTCTATGCCATCCCCTCACATACACCTGTGAGGTTGATTGTGCCTGACATGAGTATCTGAGCACATGCATCATTAGGAAGGATTCTGTGCTCTCCTTTATGTATGAATGTCCCCTCACATGTCAGTGAGGTCACAGGTAGCTGACATGAACATCTGAGCACATGCATCATTATGAGGGATTCTATGCTCTCTCCTCACACATCTGTGTGGTCACTAGTGACTGACGTGAGCTTCTGACCATATGCATCACTATGAAGTATTCTATGTTCTTCTCTCACACATGTATGAGGCAACCAGTGACTGATATGAACATCTGAGCACATGCATCATTATGAGTGATTTCATTCTCTCCCTTTATGTATGCATGTCCCCCCACACATCTATGAAGTCACTAGTGACTGAAGTGAGCTTCTGAGTGCATGAATTACTATTATGGAACCTATACTCTCTCCTCACATCTACATGCCACTCACATATGTCTGTGAGTTCACTGGTGACTGAGATGAACATCTGAGCACATGGATTAGTATAAGGGATTTTATGCCCTCCCCTCACATACAGCTATGAGATCGATAGTGCCTGACCTGAGTATCTGAGCACATGCATCAGTATGAAGGATTCTGTGCTCACCTTTATGTATGGATGCCCCCTCACATGTCAGTGAGGTCGCAGGAAGCTGACATGAACATCTGAGCACATGCATCATGACGGATTCTATGTTCTCCCCTCACACATCTGTGAGGTCACTGGTGACTGATGTGAGCTTCTGAGCATATGCATCACTATGAAGGATTCTATGCTCTCCCATCAAGTGTGCATTCCTCTTTTCACATGCCCTTGAGGGCTAATTTTACTGCATAGGTATGCTTAGCCTTCATATTCCTATCATGTAACTACTGTTATTGCACAAGTCTCTGGTTGAATGACAGCAATATGGCTGATCAGGACCACTGCTTCCATCTACCACTGGAGGTACTAGTCAAACTCAGTTAATCAAATTCATAGTCTGAGCTTCATCTCTCTCTCTAACACAGAGATTGGCCAGAGAGAATGGTACTATAATCCTGTACCAATTATAGAAATTATATAAAATAAGACCAAGTGGCTTTATTAAGGAATTTGCATGGTGTAAGCTGAACCAGCAAAAAAGCCCACATCTTCATTATATCAAAATAGTGGTTGATTTGAATAATCTGAAGCAATTCAGTCAAACATAGACCTTATCCTGAGACATTCAGTTCTTTCTTATTTCAGAATACTATTTAATTATACTTAACACTTATTAAAAAGTTCATAACAAAATTCATGCAAGTAGCCATTACATACTGAAGTGTTAACATGCATCATGCAATAAAGTGTTAATCATTACTTCTTTATACTTATGCACGTATATATATATATATACACATATATATAGGTCCACTTTCAAATTTCGAAATTCCACAAATTCGAACCTCTAAATACCAACGCCCAGAAGAAGTTGTGGAATCTCGAACCCTCTCAAAGCAGATTGTTGTACAGTGCAGAATGGGAACGTTACCATTCCCTTATCTGTAGTGCTATCTTGGAGTTGGCATATTTAAGTAGGAGGGCGTGTGGGAGCACGGGGGGAAGGGGCTTGCCCACCTGCAAAAATGTGACTTCTGCTGTTTCATTCTTTTTTTTTTTAATTTTGAGATTCCACAACTTCAGTCTTCTGGGCTTCAGTATTTACGAGTTTCAAAGTTGTGGAATTTTGAAATTTGAAGGTGTACCCACATATATATGTACACACACACACACACACACACACACACACATATATATATATATATATATATATATATATATATATATATATATATATATATATATATATATATATATGTACACAGTTTCAAATGTCGTTTACTGCTTGAAGTGTCTTATTTCATATTTCGTAAACAATAAAATATGACATGAAATAATTTCCCATTTTCTCTAATGCATTTTCTTTTCATAATACTGGCAATTTGTGCCATATCGTTAAGTTTTGCTACTCTGTTCTAGACTGCTCTTGCTTTTTTTATTTTATTAATTAGTTATAGCTATTTAGTTTGTTGCTAATTTGGAAAAAAATAATGAGTTTGAAAAAAATAATGAGAATATGCACTAAGAAGTGATGCTACAAATAATGGTTAGCAAACAGCAAATATGCTCCAAAATGACATAAGAGACACAGAGTGAGAGAGAGAGAGAGAGAGAGAGAGAGACAGAGATAACATTAGCTATATTACAAAACAGCAATGCACTGAAGTAGTCTTCACAAACTCCTGCAAAAGTAATGACTTTAATTTCTTCCAAAACCTTTATGTGGTTTATTTAAAGTAAACATGACAGAAAAAGCTTAGCTAAAAATCCTTTCAAATAATTAAAAATAAAAATAACAAATTAATTATTACACACTTTCCTTACATCCTCGGTAAAATCAATTTACTCGTTAACCCACTTAATTATTAATTACTTTTATTATAAACCTGAAAACATGAAAATATCTTTCCATACTGTTATGCAATGTTGCCCATCTATTAATTTAGATTAATTTCCACATAAAAGGAATTAGATCTACTTCATTACTAAGTCTCTCTGGGTCTAAGCAATCAAATTTACAAATATAAAACAATTCTGGTTTTATGGTTTCATGATTTGCAGATTTCCAGATAACTTGCATTGTTTTTTCTTTCGTGTATTTATTACCCATACATATAAATGAACCCACATCTCTCTCATTAACTCAGAAAACTGTACCCAGTGCATTTCTTCAATATTGGCTTTTAACTGCTCTTTTATATTGCAAAGTCAGTTTTATTTTGCATGTGATCATGCCTAAATAACATACATATGAAAACAACAATACATAAATCAGGAAAGATCTTCTACATGTTATGAAATGTAGTATATTATGGCCAAATACCTTTGACAGAATCTTTGCTCAGTAGAGATCATATAAATAAATGGGATCCATCATAATGCAAAGCATTATGTATCATTACACCATTTTAAACAAAGTGTAAAAGAAAGAGATGCCATATTAGAGCCACTCTAACACTAAGAGGAACAGATAAGCGTGCTTTTACCAGGGTCCTCCAGGGTCAAAGATAGATGTTTTGTTCAGAAAAATTCCATTTTACAGAATACCTTGTTTGGAACTGAAGTTAAAAGCGAACATGAATAGTAATGCTCTGCAGGGCAACCTTCCACCTGGGTACAACAAAGAAGTAATGATGTGCTGAATGGTTCTATTGTCAGCCATCGAATAAGCTAACAATCAAATGGCTGAACATTGAACAATAACCATTGAAAGTTCACTCAGTGAACTTTCATTTCATTGCAAGAGTAAGTAACTACTTGTGTCATAGATGGTATACATAGTAAGAGGGGTGTGGGGAACGAAGCCCCCCCACCTTGGTGGGTTTGAAACACTTCTGTGTGTGAGACAGGGAAGTGTTGGACAAGTAGTTTCTTACCCTGTCGAAAAGAAAGTTTGCTGAGTGAACTTTCATTACTTACTGTTTGATGTTCAGCCATTCGATGGCTAGCCCATTCGATGGCCGAACATAGACCCATACAGAATACCATGCTTATTCCTAAGTTACTATGCAATGCACCTTCTAAAAGAAACAACAGAACTGTCTAAAAGAAACAATAGAACCATTCAGTACATCATTACTTCTTAATTGAACCAGACATAATATCTAATTAAATACCAGGGTAAGCTATATCAGAACTATCTCAGGTGGAACATGTTGCTGCCTGCTTCCTGTATTCTACTGCCAAAAAATACATCCCAGGTTACAAACAAGTTGAAACACTGACTGAAAGAAACAAGGTAACTTATTAGTATAATATCTTAAGCTGGAGAAAAGGGTATTTTCATTGTTTGTACCACTGGTTTTGATGTCATAAATCATCAAGTTTACAAATATGCCCCTGCTTGAGACCAAAGATTATTTGATTTAAGGAGTAGAATTCATTAATTTATGAAACCATTTTGTGATGACACTAAGAATGTCAAAGTGGAAAGTAATTCATATAATTTCAAAAAATATTGTACCAATAATAGGTAGAATGAAGAAGGTTTAGCATTATGCCCAAAGGTTTGATAACCAAGCTTACAAGACCCTTGACTCTCACAACCAGATGTTGATGTTTTACATTTCCCCCACACAAACGCACACACCTTTATTTAATGTATTGGCTTGATAACAGAAGGTGACAATAAACCTACTTAATCTATTGTAATCTTAATCTACCTTTCCAGCTCCCCTCTCTCCCTTCTTTATTTCATTGTCCTTTCTTCACTTGTTCTCTGCCATTTTGAATGCCTCTGTGACTTCTTCTCCACCATTCATTCTTGTAGTCTATTTGATGGATTCATGACCCTCTCTAAGAAAAAGTACTGCAAAAATCAGGGCATTGGGCAACCCCCCTCCCCCGTGCAACTTCGCTCATGTATATGCACTGTAAATTGACAAACAGACCTCTAATCTCAACACTACACATTAGAGTACCATCTCTTCAGACAAAATGTATCTTTGAGTTAAGTGTTTTTGGATTTTTTAGACATTTTGCAATCAGTTTTGAAGTTAATGATATGTATGCAGGATGAAAAGTAAGTTAATTAGCTTACATTAAGTGTGCTTCAGCAATTTCATTATACATATATAATATATATGTGTGTGTGTGTGTGTGTGTGTGTGTGTGTGTGTGTGTGTGTGTGTGTGTGTGTGTATATGATATGTGTATGCATATATGACACTTAGTCATATACTCATATAAGACAAATGCACAAGGTTGACAAAAACTGGAAATTAAAAATGTAAATTAAAAAAGAAATGAAAATGAGCTCCACTGCCCTTTCCATGCTGGAAATGTACCAGCACACCGCTGCTAATCATATATATTTATATAGATATAGATATAAAGACCAACTCACAGAGCACTCTACAGTGCAGAAACGTCAAACTACATGATACAACACTGTAACTTGATCTCATACAGAAATAAAAGTTAGCAATGATTTTCAGATCAGTTGTGCTGACTACTTTTCAGTGCAATAATCACACCACTCTATCACTTAAATTGTATATATATATATATATATATATATATATATATATATATATGTGTGTGTGTGTGTGTGTGTGTGTGTGTGTGTGTGTGTAAATATATAAATATATATATATATATATATATATATACATATATGTGTGTGTGTGTGTGTGTGTAAAAAAAAAAAAAAAAAATATATATATATATATATATATATATATATATACACACACACATATATACATATATGTGTGTGTGTGTGTGTGTGTGTGTGTGTGTGTGTAAATATATGTATATATATATATATATATATATATATATATATATATATATATATATATATATATATATATACACACACACACACACACACACACACATATATATATATATATATATATATATATATATATAGAGAGAGAGAGAGATATCTATATTTATACCATGACCCCCCCCAAAACGTGCACGCTGATTGGCCAGCATGCACATTGTAAATCGAGTTATACTAGTGGAAAAAGGTCCGGTCGCCTGGACTTTTTTCCATTAGTATAACTCTACTTTTAAAACACTGTCTCGCTATGTTAAATGGGTTTAACATAGCACGACAGCTTTAAAATAAGCAAAGGAGATCTCCGTTGCTTATTTTAAAGCTGTCTCACTATGCTAAACCCATTTAACATAGCGAGACAGGTTTAAAAAAAGCAACGGAGGAAGCAAGATCTCCGTTGCTTTTTACTATTCGCTATGTTAAATGGGTTTAACATAGCGAGACAGTTTTAAAATAAGCAACGGACATCTCCGTTGCTTATTTTAAAGCTGTCTCGCTATGTTAAACCCATTTAACATAGCAAAACAGTAAAAAAAAAAAGCAACGGAGATCTTGCTTTCTCCCTTGCTTTTGCCCACAGCTCTGATGTACTGCGCAGGCGCGCAGTACATCAGAACTGCCGCGGATGCCAGACATCTGCGGAAGGGCAGTAAACAGGCATTATACTATGCCATTATTTAAGAAAAGTAATAGTTTCTTTTCTTAAATAATGTCATGGTATAATAGCAATAACCCACTTCTGGGTGTGAGTAATGCTGTATTTACCCACGGTTGGCTTTGTTTGGTCCCCACGCCAACCGTGGGTAAATCCAGCATTACCCACACCCAGGCGTGGGTTATTGCTATAATATATATATATATATATATATATATATATATATATATATATATATATATATATATATATATATGGGTGTCCTACACCTGATTGAATGGGCTCAATGCTAACACAATGTCAAAACCTGTATTGTTGACACAGTTTGGTTGCTCTAGACAGATGGTTGACAGGTGTCTGAGACCAAAAATCCCTAGGTATGGGAATATTCCCTTTCCCAAGAAAATGTGCACTCTCAGAGTCATTATATATAATTTTCAGGGGGTGTAGTGGGAGCAGGGGGCTTACCTCCCTTGCAAAATCACTTATATTTGGTTTAGTCCACTCTTGGGTAATCCTAAAGCATGCGCTGAATGTGTTAAAATTTGTTAATTCAACATTTTTGCCATCAGACTCCTTAGTCCTGGCATTGTGTCTGTTCAGTCGGTGTTGATATTGTTGTCAGTACTATTTTTAGATTCCCTGAGCTGGCATTAGTTCCTCTAGCAGCATGGTCTGCGCCTTGATTTTAAAACACAACTTGATCAGGTCTTGCCCTAGATATGAAAAAAATGGTGGCTTCTATGTAAATCATGAGAATCAAATTATGACAGCTCGTGAAGCCTTTTTGAATAGTATGTTTTCAAGCTGTTTTATGTCGCTTGATGAATGTTATAGAATATTCAAGAATACATCTAATTACTGACGATTCAAGTTTAATGACTGCCTCTTAGTCGCTATACATGTCATTTAAACTTGTCTGGGCTTCTCAGTAAGCGTTTCTGCCTTAGTCGCTATACATGTCATTTAAACTTGTCTGGGCTTCTCAGTAAGCGTTTCTGCCTCTTAGTCGCTATACATGTCATTTAAACTTGTCTGGGCTTCTCAGTAAGCATTTCTGAATTTGGCAGTTACACATCTGTCAGAGTTTAAATTACTGGCCCCCTCTCTCCCTAGAGCTTCACTGATGGTATCATTTGTATGATTTGACTATTTTGCAAGCATGACCTATGACCATTAGCCAAGTCTCTTAATGCTATGTTTACTGAAATTAGGAGTGAGGTCATTATCAATAAACTGGGTGTGATTTTTTGTAGGCCACCTAGGAGAATGTTGTGATCTCTTATTGAAGAAATTATGTTACGTACTTTCCAATTGTAAACCTATTTTATTACTAAGAAAAGAACAGTTAGAAAAGAAAAGTCTCAAGAACTAGGCCGCATGGAATACCTGCATCACCCCTCATTTATAAAGAAAAGATAAAACTGTCTAATGCTGACTTGCTATGTGCTGTTGCTTAGCCAGTGCTCATGCAGTGAGCTACATATGGACAGCCATGTACTGCAGTTCATTTGTCACGTATTCAGTTATACAGAATACTACTGAATGGCTTAGAAAGAGGAAGACGTGCATCAAGTGCTATTAGATCATGCCTATCTGCAGCTTCTACCTTGTCCACTGTCCAAGCATGGACATCTGCAGCTGCTACTATTTCTTCCACTGCGAAGGCATGGGCATCTGGAGCTGCTACCTCTTCCACTGTCCAAGCATGGGCATCTGCAGCCACTATCTCTTCCACTGTCCAGACATGGGCATCTGCAAATGCTATCTCTTCAAATGTATCACATAATTGACAAACCAAGCTCTTCTTCTGACAGGCTCATATTAGTCTACAAATAACAGAAGTAAGTTCCCGGTGTCAGTTTGCATATTCATGGCTTATCTATGGCTCTACAGAGAATCCTGACCAGGTGGATGGGTCTAAAATAGTTTGGCTCCCATAGCTCAGATTTTTTCCACACACTAATATTTTGCTTAACACGAATAATAAGGATTTAACTTGGTTCTGTGTAGGAAGTTATAAGATACAGGTTTCCTGGTTCCATGATTCTGAATTTTTTATTTTAATTTTTTTTCTTGTGGCAGTAGTTATTCATTCAACTTTGTCAACAAAACAACTAAAGAAATACTCGAAGAACAAACACTTATGAAAACAAAATCTTCAAAGGCTAGGTGGAAGAAACCCAGAGCCTAAACTGGTGTATTTCGCGTTTTTGTTCTTTAATGGTATGAAGTTCTACTACCATTAAAGAACAAAATCTCTAAATACACCAGTTTAGCCTCTGAGTTTTCCTTCCACCTAGCCTTTGAAGTTTTTTATTGTGTATTGTATTATATAAGGGTTATCTCCCTTTGTATTCTACAGCACTCTAACATGCCTCTGTTTATTGTAAAGTTAGCACAATGTTTTCTGCAAATATATTCAAATAAAGATTGATATAAAGCAACTAGTTAAGAATAATACAAAATTCAAATATTAATTAAAAGACAGTAGGCCAGATTCGTTAACGTTGACACTAAGTGTACTTGTTCTTTATTCAAGAACATCCCCACCACATTGCTTGTACTTTCTTGTCACTTAAAGATATTAGAATAAGTGTACAAATAGTCTTCACTTTGTAGTAACCTGTATGATTCTCCTTCAGTATTTAAGGCTGCAAGAAAATCAGTAGGAAAACTAAACTAGGGAGGAAATGTGTAAGGACCAACCATAAAATCAAAAGTAGTTGAAAGAAGGTTATTTCTGAAAGATAATAGTTAAAAACATGACCAATATGAGAAAATTGTGGAAAATTAACATGCTTTTCTATCAGAAGAGAAAAAATATTAATGACTTTTAGCAGATGTATAGCTAGCTATCACCTGATCTGGCAAACTGGCACCACACCATAAAATAAAATTGGTGGGAAAAAATATTTTCTACTTTTAAACTGTAGCAAACTGCTTACTACTATTTATACCCCATATAGAAATTGTGAAATAATACACTTTTGGCAAGCAATAAGTAATGACACTTAATAAACACAGTATTTGACTTAAATAATAAAAATGTGCCAAGCATAATAATATGTCTAATGATGCTTAAAAGCACTAGGACTAAACAGCACAGAAAAGAAGTATGTGTAGAAATTGTTAACATATTCAGGGCAATGACTTAAGATAGTGAATACAAAAAAGAAAAAATACTGTTATATGAATACAAAAATAGGTACAAGATCCAACTGCAAATTGTAGCACTACTTAATATGTGTGAATGGTAACACAAAATTCACAGAATGAAATTAAAGTGTGAACATGTTCCCATACACATTCAGAAACAGAGTCATGGTGACATCTCACATATCATTCACTAAACTGATTTCTTTACAAGACTTGTGAAGTTTGTCAGGGGAGCATCACACATAAAATAAATGATGGCGCTGTATCAGTGAAGCATGCTCCAAGTAAAGCACTAGTAGCTCTCTGGAGTAAAATTAAGCAGATTAGGTGACATTAAGGTGTAATCAGAGACAGGAGAATAGTTAAATACTATTGTTATAAAGCAAGACACAATTCACATTTGCACTAATGTACAAGATATGAATAAAGTAATTAAAGTTCAACTTTACACAATGCTTATATTTAAAATGTGCTCTTAGTAATGCCACATGCTATGCTATTTTAGTACAAGATGCAAAGGATGAATTCTGGCAGGCCTAACTAGATGAAGAAAACTACATATTTTGTGCATTTAATGTGCCATTAGAAAGGTGTAGGTAGCTTAGACTTCTAGATAGTATTTCAATATCCAGCAGGGTTCTAAAAGGCTGTTACACAGGTAAATAAAGACTTGGAATATACTGTAAACATATATGTGATTTATTACTGTGGTTAGGCACACAAACAGCTTGTCAAGAGACTGCTAGAGCTAATAAACACATTTTATAAACACCATATAAAGATAAAGATGAACAAATTTGAAATAAGTGTAATACATATAAAATAAATGGATTATTTTCTAACGTCAGGGGAATGAATCCTGATATTAAACATCAGAGAAACTGTATAAATACCAAAACTAGAACACAAGCAAATATTGAGATACTTCTTGTAATTATGGAAATGCTGGCAAAGAATCTGCCTAATATGTCAGAGACAATTATATGCCAATAAAGTTATTAGAGGAAGTGGTAGCATGGAAGTAGAGCTATGAACAAGAAAAGAGTTTTCAAATACTCAAGAACCTTGCTACAGAAGCATCAAATTTAAAATACTATGGTATTAATAAGTCATTTGTGTTGCAGGAAGATGCCAGTCAGACTGGTATTGCAGCTGTGATCCAGCAAGAGAATTGAGTAGTTGCTTGTGGCTCATGAGCTCTTATGAATGTATAAAGGGCGGTGCAGTGGTGCAGCGGTTAACGCTGTTGCCACACAGCAAGAGGTTCTCCAGTTCGATTCTCGGCTGGGGTGCCTTCTGTGCGGAGTTTGCATGTTCTCCCTGTGTTTGCGTGCATTTCCTCCGGGTACTCTGGTTTCCTCCCACATTCTAAAGACATGCTTCTGGAGCATTTCTCCCTGGGCCTTCACTGAAAACAGGATCTGTGGAACCTAGTCGGACTTTCCCGGTCAACAAATGTTAAATAAATAAAAATAAAAAATAAAAGGGATACAGTCAGAAAAGCAACTGAGTGCACTCTGAAACATTCCACAAATATGAAGAGATTTGGGTAGAGACAAACTACAATTTCTTTCAAACATGTTCAGAAGGCCTTGCTAACTAGACACTGCTAAGACTGCAGAGTATGTTACTTAAGCTAAACACTTATGATATAGAAATAAAACAGAGGCCAAGCAAGGAAGTACATATAACAGGTAGAACATACCAGAGAAGCATGACAAATTATTTGAAGAAGAATTGGAATTATGTCTTATTTTCCTTTCAAAGAAGAAATAGGCTGTGCCCAAAACCTAATATTCAAAACTGAGTAAATAACCATTCCTAGTCAGATGTGAAGAAGATGTTTGAAATGAGATGAGATGAGAAAGCATATTTAGTAAGTAAAGCACAATGAAAGTGCAAGAGATATTGGTCAGAAAAGTAAGCAATAATATAAAATAAGAATAAATTTAATGAGTTATGCTGCTTATACTATAAACCTAAACACTAATATCCCAAGCACAAAATACTTGATATAAATCAAATTAAGCAAACAAGGCAAGAAGCACTTTTAGTAAATTTTACCACAAAGTCAAGTCGTATGAACAAACTGTCGAAGGTACATTTGTCCTACATCCTGAATATAGAAGAAAGTACCAAGTTGTGGGATTGAACACAGATAAAGAGAAAACACTGCAAACACTATTTCACAAGACTGGATGGCTGAGTTATGAATGTGTTAAAAAACAGCAATGTATAAGTTCCATTAAATGAACCATCTCCTTGTATAAGCAATATCACTAGATTTAACAAGCAAAGATCACTGGGAATGATCTTAACAAAAGACAGTCCATTATTTAAAATAAGAAAAAAAGAGTTTCCAAAAGTAAGGTGTTTGTTCCTTTGCTTTCATTTTTTATCACTTACACATTTTTCTTGCACTTTTTTTTGTTACTGTGACTTCTTTCCCACTATTTTGCAGTATGTTTTACATGTGAATAGAAATAAAAATATGCATGTACAAATAGACAGAAGTTGACATGAAAGATCCAAAAGATTGGAAATTGCCAAGGTGCCATGATTCATTGTGAAGAGTGCTATAAAATTAGGACCCTTTTCCTCTCTGTGGCCTGAAATGGATCATGTAATCAATTAACAAAAAGTTAAGGTATGTCTTAGAATTGTGAGACTCTAGTGTGTCATTCAATTTCCTGCTTACATACAGAAAATTCATACATAAACCATCGCAACAAGAATGTTATGGCAATTCAAAGAAATAAAGTGCCATTTAAAAAAATGTAAGCAGGTAAGTCTGTGAAGCTGTGTAAAGTAATTAAATGTACGATACATGCAGGTAGTGAAAATCAGCACTGATAGGAACCATTTACAGAGTAAGCACTGTTTAGCCACATGACACAAAGTATAACTGGTTAATGTAACCTTAAGTATAGAGTGGTCTTTAATCCTTTTTTCAAGTTAACATAACTTATTTTTAGTCTTTGCATTTGGTGCTTTTTATATAGCAAATTAATCTGCTTACTGGCTTTCAATTGTCTTTGACCTGTTGGCGCACAATTTAATGGAATGTCCTTTTGCTCTGGTCATATAAAAACTGAAAATCACTTTACGTCACTTTTTTCCTTACTTCTGTCTAATTTCATTATGGTTTTCAGATTGCTGTCTTGATTTCAGCAAGGAAAGTGTGTGCTCAGTTGCAGCTTCAGTTCTAAGTCAAACCTACGTAACATTGCTGAAGTTCCCCATCACAACTATGAGGAGCAGGGAAGCCCCCCTGATCTGATTCTAAAGATGGCAACAGTTTCAGGCTACAGGAAATGCCATTTGTCCATAGAAGGGGAGAGGCCAACGCATAAAGTATTATTTTTGCTGGTCAGAAATGTTTGAATGGTTGAGAAGCAAGCAGTCAAAAGAAGCAAACAGAAATTGTAATGAGATGACCCATTTTCATTAAACTGGTGCACCTGCCAGTCAGGATAATAAATACATAGACCTGAAAGAGCCTTAGCTTGCACCTGGCAAAGGTGGACAGTTATGCTGCTCCTCCTCCTATTTTATTTAAAAAAAAAAAATAAGATTATGAGAGAAAGACACAAATATCATCAAATATTTTTTACTGTAAAAATAATGACTTGTTTCTTATACTAAAAGCTTGTTATTTAGCATAAAAATACTTTTTTAATAAAAACACGAGTAATCACATGATGTCATACTGGATCTAATTCAGTGTTACTGTTCCTGGCTGAGGCATGAGACAGTTTGTAATTCAGTCCAATGACCTAATTCAAGGTGACGGAACTACGTAATATTAAAAATACTTTAGCAGAAACAGGAAAAGAGTAGCTGTCCTATGTTATTATATCCTGAGGAACTAGAGTGACACATTGACAACTAACTGCGGTTAGGGTTATAGAAGCAATATCAAATTCGTACATCAAATTCCTTTGCTGTTATTTCTCCAGACATACTGTTATTCATTTTGAGGTACGTATCCCAAACTATAAGGTGCAGCACAGGCATTAAAATTACTTTATTAAAACTCATAGAATTTGACAAGTAATATAACAAGCACATATCATTGTGGACATATCACCTTGGGCCTGCAGTCTTATACCCTTCTGGCTTCAGTAATATAGTCACAGCTGGACATTTAATTATTAGTAGCACTCCAAATACTGGATGCTGACAATGTCACGGTGCTACATGACTTATATGGTGCATGATTGGCTATAATCCACATGATGTGCATCCATGTTATTGGAATCACATACTAGCTGAGAGGCTGAAACTGTGCTCATCCACTAGGTATTAGCTTAGTGTGAAGCAGATCTGCTCTTGATAAGGCCATTACCCAACATGAACTGAAGCAGGCTGAAGACAGACGTACAGTTACTGGGTCAGAAGGACAAGCTAATGAGATGGGAAGAAGGAACAGTTGTTTAGTTTCCTACGATAATTACCCACTTATGGAAGGTATCTTTGTTTTATGACCTGTCTTACTCATAATGGATTTAGGAACTTGTTTCAATATATATTATATAACTTTCAGATTATTATATCCTGCATTTTCTGGCAGTTTAGGGTCAGTCAGCAGATGACTTACAGAGAATACCTTCCTTTTCCATTACTGATTGCAAGCATACATCCTCAGGAAGCCTTCAGCATATCAGATGAGAGATGGAGCTCATCAGCCCTCAAAATAATGTGGTATAATTTCATGTATTTGAATTGGGTGGATGAAATTTTCTTTCCTATGGTGTCCTAACTTACTTTTGCAGTAGTTTTCACAGAGATTAGTTCTGTATTGCATATGTTCATTGTGCAACATGTGGGCCTGGAGTCCTAGCATCACTGTTGAAGCCATCATTCTTTGGCTTCCTGCAGGGGGCAGTCATCCACTTCCATCCATTCCCATACCAAAGAAAGCATTTTGCTTGATTTTCTTTATATACATCCAGCTAGCATGTATACTGCATATAAAAAAGTCATTTTCACAGAACAAATAACAATGTTTTTTTTATGCAGTTATGTAACAAACTATAAAATACAGACCTAAGAATTTCCAGATTTATATACTTCTTTAACAATGCCCATAAATAAAATGTCAGATTCTGCAAAAACGTGTGTAGTTTTGTATAATTAAAATTTTACGCATGACCATTCTTTGTAAATGTATAATTGTAAAACAAAAGCAGAAATCAACAGCTTTGTCAGGCTTAGCTATTTATTTTAAGTGAAATAACTACCTCAGAAAAGGGGGAGATAAAAAATGACATCACTGCTTGCAGCAACATCAAAATACATCATTATTAAAATAAAGTGAGTTGACTGATTGCATGGTATAGTGCCTAAGCCCATGCAGTGAAAAAGGCAGACTAGAACATATCTCTCTCTAATAGTACATTTCCCATATAATGGCTTAGTTCTTATGTCTTGACATTATAACTAAAGTCTAGGGACAGATGTGCTGTCATTCTGGTCCCTAACACTATTTGTAATCCCATCATATGATCAAGTAATGCAGAAGAACACAAAAGTGTTACTGGACATGATAGCATATATGACAAAAGGAGGTACTGCCAGCACAGCTAGCTGGAGTTTTATAAATAATTACATGTCATTTGTGAATATCAAACTAATTTATATAAGATGTTTGTGTTACAAATGTATTAGAACTGTATGCCATGTGTATATCAAATTGCTCTGTACAGATGTTTGTGTTGAAAAGGTATTTCTAAAGTGCTTGTACTTAAAATGCATCCACAGTGTGCCCTACTGGAAGAAATCTGAAATGTACATGCACTATAGTAACTGTTTAAATGTATATGTTAACAGAGGAAAGTGGGGGGTTAACCTCAATCCAGCAAATTTAGAAAAATATTTGAAATTAAATCACTTTATAGGCTAGGCCATAAAGATGCTTCAGTGCAGCCAGAGACACAAAGTCTGTACTAGGAAGATTTCTGTATTGTCTTTGGGGTGAACTAATTGCTACTTTGGAAGCATGAAGAAATGCAATTATTTTATGACCTCCAGCACCTACCAAAGGTCTGAGCAAAAGCCCTTGTATGGGTATTTTTACAAGTAGATGCTAAATACTGCCAGCTGCCAGCAGTGGAGGTTTGCATGACAACTAGAAGTTAATGACCAGAAATGATGTCATTCTGCAAGCTATCCCAGCAGTAATATTTTAGATATTATTTAGAGAAGTCTCTTAGTGATACAGAGCATTCTGCATTCTGTCTTGGACCTGACGACAACAGCAAGAACCATTCAGCACATCTGTCTTGCTCTAAGTAGGTTATTAGGGTCTGGTAACTCTCTCAAATGTAGTCAGGAATATAGCGAAGTTTAGTTTAAATTTTGATTTTCTTTATTTGTGTGAGCCTATACTGAAATTTTATTTATTTTAAGTATTTCCTGTGGTTTTGAACTCTGGTGTCATTGTGAATATATATTTAATATTGTCTTGTTCTTTTATTATTTATTATTATTATATATATTTAAACCTTTCATTGTGGCTTATCTGTGAAGAGATATTTAAGTTTTGAGAGTACTGGCATATTTATTTGGTGACAGCGTGTGGGCCACTGCTAAAAACCATGCTCTTGATCAAACTACCCTTAGTATTAGTATTAATCTCTGACCATATCTGTAACCCTTAAACCTCTGTTAAAAAGACAACTTAGGGTAGGAACCTATAACCTTAAACCAGAACAATGTATAGTAATCAAGCTCAAAGGCTGCTATTGTCCTTTAACCTAACATGCTTTATAAAATTTGTATAGGAACTGTTGTATTTTTTGTGATAGCTATTGCTAGACTGTTTTTCTTACAATAGATACTGTATATCTTTCTCCTTAACTGCACTATTAAATGTAATAATATGTAATATTGTAACATGTATGTAACCTTCTGTCATTGTGGAGCTTTTCTCCCCGGGCCTCCGCTGAAAATGGACATGTATCCAGCCGGACGATCCCGGTCAACAAATGTAAAATAAAATAATAAATAAATAAAATAATATTACACAGCAAAACTGGGCACCCTTTGTTAAGGTCCCTAAAGTAGCTGATAAGGAGTGACTGGTGACAGTGGTAACTACCATATAACCTGGACAGAAGGGAGTGTGTGTGTGTGTGTGTGTGTGTGTGTGTGTGTGTGTGTGTGTGTGTGTGTGCAAATCAGTGCTGGAGGTCTTGGCTTGGTCACTCAGCTGAGATCTCAACTCTATAGCTGTGTTAGTGGAGAGTCTTTTTGGGGATCTGGAGAAAGAGAAAACAGCCATGGCCTGACTGTGGTCTCTGTGTGCTCTTAAAGGAAATTGCACTTGATTCAGAGAACTGCATCTGGAAACACTGTGTGTGTACCTCTTATCCTCTAAGTGAATGTCCCCCACTGTTGCCAGTGGTGAGGATTGAGGCTTCTTGATTACTGGTTGGCAGTGGTGGGTCGTCACAGTATGAAGACAAGTGATGTCAGCTGTGGTGTCTAATACAAGATATGTCAGAAATCCTCAGTGACTGTAGCTCAACAAGTAACACACCCTCCATTTGTTCTAGATCAAAAAACTGAGTTCAGTTCCCTCAATGTGTTTTGATTCATTGTCCAATAGTGACACTACAATGCAGCATGAGGGAGTGTGCTGTGCTCCTGAGTATGACATCCTTTGGATAAAACATTAAACTGAGTACATGTGCCTGATGTAGTGGTAGCTCATATGGATATAAAGCATCCAACAGCACCTAATGAAAAGAGTACGGATGCTTTACTGTTATACTTTCATTTTCATAGATTACACTTAATCCTCATACATGCACATATTTATTTTTCTAACTGACCCCAAAATGCATCTTTTAATAATCCCCCTTCTTAGCTTCTCACATCTTCTGCTACAACATTATTTGAGATCATTTACAATGTAATATCTACAGATTTACTATATATTAAGTCATTGCATCTCCTTTTCCATCTCCCCTATACTAGCAAAAACATATTTTTTAATCCCAAACATCTATCTCATTTGTATGTGCAGTTCTGTATTTCCCATATAATATCATGTTTCTTTCGATTCTTTTTTTAACATTCCCGCTCAAAACATTTCTTAAACAATCTCCAAAAACCTTAATCCATTACACAATCCAAAAACACATTCTCCATATCTCCTGCCACAAAATGTATGCATCCTCTCTTCATTTAAATTATACTTCATATAAGCCTTTACTAGGAGCTTGTCCAGCATTAATCTCCACTCTGAAAGGAACAAAAAAATCCTCACATTCAAAAAATTTCTTAAAACCTTTTCCCTCTTTTTGGAACTTTTACATCTTCTTGTTTTTCCCAAGGCTGTGCCAAAGATCTGCCTCTCCTTATCTTCATAAGCTATTCTTTTCTTCCCCTTATATGTCATTCCAGTTTATTTTCCATGTTTTCTTCTTGCCCACATAATGTTTTATTTCAAGAATCTCGCATTATTTTTTTCTATAATCCTTTTTCTGTCAGATCTCATTATATTTTACATGGTAACCATTTGAAATGCCTGAACCTGCTACAGTGAATCTTGAAATATGGAGACTGAATGACCAAAAAAAAAAAAAAACATTTCTCAGAATATTCCCTCTTCTCTGAGGTATGAATATCTTGGAGTTTGGTATATTTAAGTATGGGGGTGCAGGGTAGGTCTTGCCTCCTCCCCTCCCACAAAAAGAAGTTTAATAGAGCAGAACAATTTTTGAGATTCGCTCTTCCCCTGGGCTTTCAGTCTTTTTTTTTTTTTTTTGGCTTGTCAGCATTTCGAGGGCTAACATTTTAATAGTGAGCCTTTTTACATAGCAATCTTACCACCATCCTCTCTTCTCTGTTTTGTATAACTTTTAATACCCAATGCAATTGCATGGATGCCATATATGCAACTTGGTTCTCTAAATTCAAATAGCATTTTCCCATTGTTGTACTGTATTCCCCTTTTCACTGGGTTCAACCTTGGCCCCCAGAAAAGAAAAGAAAGATGAAAAATTACTCCAATAAGTTCGATTCCATTTTCACTGGTATCATATGCACCCCACCCATATAAAATAATTTCCCTAACAATTAAATATTTACCTTAAATACCTTTTTCTGCATATGACAACTGAAATGTGTTTTCCCTATGATGTCAATTTCTTTATGTCCTACAGTAAGTCCTTCTTTTGATTAAGCTTGCTTCCTCCTAAAATGAAACTCTAGCACACTATTTTCAGTCATTGTACAATACATCCCTGCTATCTTATTAACATCCCTAAACCCTTTACCTTTTTCTTTATGTAACTTCAAATCAACCTTCCATAACTGTTTCTCCACCTGCAGCACTACATTTTTTATCCATTCCTTATTTTTCACTATCATCGATACATCATCTTCATAAGATAATAATGGCAATCTCACATATTTTCTCACTTTTCATCTCAGCTCATCCATCTGAGTTACACCCTGACATGCAATTTTATTCACCACTAACACAAAAATACTTCCATTCAGAGGACATCCCTGCTTAACTCCTTTACTGATCGGTACTCTAATTCCCCAGCCCACCATTTGCCATGACTGGCACCCAAGAATTCTCCTACATGGTTTGCAACACCTTAATAATCCTTTCCTCATCTCATATTTCCTGTGTTTGCAAAGGACATACACTACCAAAGACCTATGCCTCATCATGTGCCACTGATATTTCTTATCTTTTTCCTCCTAAAAATGCAATCTACTGCTACTTTTAGAACTGTTAACATATCCAACACCTTTTACTCTGTCACTCTCTACACTACGTTTTGCAGTTCTTTTTCTTTTACACTCTCTCTCTCTATTATTTCATCCTATTGCCCTTCATCTTTATTCTCTAACCTCTCTACCATCTTTACCTCACTCTCCGTAATTTCTTCCTGTTAAAGAGGGTAGTTGAGCCATAAGACATTCTCTTCTCCAGACTTATTTCTCTTTAATTTAAAGTCTTCATTGAGTGCCCACAATGCGCAAATCTTCTGTTACAATCCTGCAGTGCATATAACAATAACTTTTTTATCATTATGGCAACACCTTCCATATTATCTTTGAATGTGAATGGTCTCACAGTTATATACAAAAACAAAGAGTACTGAACTATATCACAAAATGCAGAGTGCAAATAATTATGCCACAGAAGACACATTTGGAAAGAACTTGAGCATGTGAATTTGATAAAGAAAGGATTTCAGGATGGTTATTCAGCAGAATATCTGAGACAAAGGAAAAGGGAAGTAACGTATATTAATTGCAAGAGGACTACCAAAAATGATAGAAAAATATAAAAAGATAGTAATGGTAGATTTGTACTATTATAGGGCTACTGGCAAGGGAGGAGCATTATGCTGGCTTCTATTTATATTCCTGCTAAAACTGCTACAATGGGGCTTAAGAAAATTCTGAGAGAAATAATCAGCTTTCATCAAGGAATATTGGAATTTGATTTGTAACAGTGAAGATTGCCATTGCCTCTACTGTTATATTTCTATTGTATGAACAAATATACTTGTAAGTATTTGCTAAAGTGTTTCCTAAGTTCTCTTTTTAAATTTTTTTTACTCAACTGTAATTTTTAATACTATGTTTCTTCACCTGTATTACTTAATTGCTAATGATTTGTTTACATTGTACAATGTCTTTGTGGAGCTTTTGTTCCCAGGACTCCACTGAAAATGGGCTCTTCTTGGCCCAATGGACCATCCTGGTAAACAAACTGGAAAGAAAGAAAGAAAGAAAGAAAGAAAGAAAGAAAGAAAGAAAGAAAGAAAGAAAGAAAGAAAATGAAAGATGTATCTGGAGGCTTAAAAGAGAAACATAACAAATAAGGGTAGATTTTTGAAGAAATTTATGAAAATATTTGATATGGAAGATGTGAAGTCAGTAATAGGAGCTTGGAGAGAATTTACATTTTATTCCCCAAGATACAAAAATTGTGCTAGGCTAGTCAGTAATTATGTTTCACAGGAACATTTAATTAAAGGTTTTGATATATATCCAATAACTATTTTAGATCATGTGCCAGTATTAACTAAAATAAAAATGCAGAGTAATAAAATAAAAACAAGACACTGGCACTTCCCAGCCTAACTGTTAAACCAAGAGGAATTTAAGGAAGGGTTAGTGGAAATTACTCAAGAGTTATTAGGAAAGATAGAAATTTCTTCAGAAAATATAGCTAGGAGTGGGATAAAATGAAAGTGGAGTTTAAAATAAGGTACAAATAAAAGAAAATATGGTTAAAAAGTGACAACATTATTTAGAGGGGCTGACAAAGGTTAAAGTAATGCAGAATAAGGGGAAATCTCATAGAAGATACAGAATTATGGAGTGCTAAACAGAAAATAAGGGAGTATCTGAATAATATGCATGAGTTTAAAAAGATTACTGTTGAGTAACTGCATTTTTATAATAACTTCAGAGCATAAAAACTTTTAGCACTACAGCTCAGGCAACAAAAATTAGAAAGGGCTGTTGTCAAGCTTAGGGAGTCTATAACAAGGAAAATAACCAGAGATCCTGTAGAGGTATTAGAAAGTTTTCAGAAATTTTATGAAAATCTGTATAAAGCAGAGAAATGTGGAAATCAAGAAAAAGTACAAATGGAAATGTTTATGGAAGAATTAAATATGCTAATGTTAGAGGTAGATGAGGCTCCATTATTAAGAGTTAGGATAGGAGGAGATAACATAAAAATGGTGATATATTACCAGTCTACAGGAATGGTATTTCTGGGGTAGTTTGGAACCTAGGAGGGAAGAAAACAAGAAAGATCTGGAAGGTTTTGTTTAACAGTATTTTAAAAGGAGAAGCATCAACATCCTGGATGTAAGCTGTAGTGGCTGTAATAACTAAAAATCGTAAAGACCCATGAGATACAGTTTCATATAGGCCCATTTTAATTCTAAACTCTGTTATAAAATGTTTGTGTCTATAATGGATAAAGAAATGGCAAAGATGATGTCAAAAGTGATAGATATAGCTCAGTGTGTTTTTTTGGAGAGGAGGCAAACATTTGACAACATTAATAGAACAATGATGATCCAGAGGGAAGCAGAGTATAAGAAAATAGCACTGTTGCTAGTAGTTCTTGATGCACAGAAAAGCATTTGGCCTAGTAAGCTGGGATTTTATGAGCAGGGCAAAGGAAGCATTTTCCTTCCCAGATGCAATAATAAGGTTAATTGTGATAATATATGAGGGAATGGAGGTGAAAATTAAAATGGAAGAGTTCCCCTCTGATCAGTTCTGTTTGAACAGAGGAACCAGTCAGGACTGTCTTCTTTCCTCTTTGTTATTTGTGTTATATGTACAACCACTGACAAAGAAAATAAGGGACTCAGAAACTGAAGGATATAATTAGTATTGTAATCACTCTGAAGAATCTCACTAGTCTACTAAATTCATGGCTTACAAAAAAAAAAAACTATCAGTATCCCTTTTGAGGTACCATGTTCTCCAAAAGAATGTAGTGGTGGAAAGATCCTTTGCAGGATCACACAACTGAAAGGTGGTTCAAAAATTATAGTAGCACTCTGAAAACCGCTTCTTGTCTGAAGACATCTATTTTATGCGTAAATAGTACTTTACAGGCAGATGAGCACTATAGTGCTGTAGTGGAAGGCACTATATATATATATTTTTTTAGTATAGTTATCAAAAAAGTTGGCTTTATTTGCATATTGTTATTTTGTACTTGATAAAATCAAAAAAGGACATCTGGGTGTTGTGGAACATTTTGAGACAGTTTCAAGTCTTTTCAGTATACATAATTTATGAATATAAAAAAGGCAATAGCTGTAAACTATGCACCCACATATGAATAGGCATGAATAGGCTCAGCAATACCCACATTTATGGGGACATCATAAGATGAAGTAATTAGTAGCACAGGTTAAAAAGGATTCTGTTATAGCAGCTAAGGGTATGTGGGAAGAGACTAAATAAAATATAATACAAAACTGAGAAACTGGAAGTTCTCTTTTATGGATGTGGATAGAAAGACACAAGCAGTGAAAATGTTTTTTAATTTATTTAGTTTTATACACAGATCAACCATAGTTTTATCAACCAGTGGAGAAGCTGTGGATAGCAGTTAATAAAGAGTTGTAAGATTTTATCTGGGAGGGAAAGAAGGCAAGAGTGAAGTGGAATAAGTTGATCCTTTCAATAGAACAAGGTGATTTCAGAATACCTGATTTGAATAGGTGTTTTAGTGCTACACATTTAAGGCTCCTATACATAGCACAAATATAACACTATAATTCAAAGTGGAAAGGGGTAATGATAAAACAAGGGGGAAGCTCAAGAAATGAGGAGAGACTGGGACTTTAGAAGCAGATCCTTATGGAAAATAATAATAACCATACAGAAACTATATTCATTAAACTGCAGAAAGTATGCTAAGAACTAAGCCAACTTGGGAATGAAGAAAGGAGATTCTGCTGATGAGGGTACAGAGAACAGGCAAGAGGGGATGGACTTTACTGGAGAAAACTAGTAAAGAAAACAAGGTATTGGGAAAAATAATTACAGAGGGTTTGGTAATAGAATGAGAAAAGGCCAAGGATACATTTGGACTGCAGACTAGAGATTGCTTCCCCATCAAGGAATGATATCATAGTATAGGCAAAGAGAAAGGAACAGGGGGATCTTAAGTAAAAGACCAGCATGGGTAGATTTTTTAGTAGAATCTAAAGCAGAAGCTGCTGTTAAAAAAAGGAATAATTAGTAGACCATACAAAATACTGTATGATAACTATAAGAATCAGTCAGAGGAGGTTAAAAAGAATTAGAAAGAGAGATTGGATAAGCAACTCACAAAGAACAACAGGAAGATAGATGTATGGCTCCTGAATATGAAACAAAGTCTAGAAAACTCCAAAGAATTTTTCCTTGGGTAGATGGCAAATGTTGCAAGCGTGATGGGAAGAAAGAGATAATTGGGAACATATTTTTGGGGGGGTGTAACTAGTTGGCAGACTATAAAAATGGAATGTTCAAATGACAATGACTATATAGAAGATTAGAAGATTACATAATGTTTGCAACTGAGAATATGTGACTATGGTTTGTTTTCATCTATATAAATGTATGATTGCCTATTGTATGTCATACGTGATAATTCAATAAAGATATCTCTTGTTTAAAAAAATAAAAAACTATCCCATATGCCTTGCATTCCACCTTTCCTGTTCAGAATTATCACATCAAAATATGCAGCATTTATTTATTTTCAGTAACATGCAATGCCATCAAGTCATTCTTTTTCCTAGTCTACCCTTTTTTTTTCAGCTACAACTTCTTTTTCTACATGAACATTTTGATATTGTTCTGCAGAAAATAGTCCTGGTTCTTCTTCACTAATCTTGGTAGACCTCAGCTGAACAGTCAATTTTCTTTTAGCTTGCAAATTCATACTTTGAAAAATATGTTTTTTTTTAAAAGAGTACACAAGATTTTCTTATCACATCTGTGTTGGACTTTTTTGATAACAAAAGCTTTTCAGATATCACTTCACAAAAAATCTAATTCTAAATTAATAATATCATCTATTTTAATTCTCTGTTTTATCCTCTATAACATCTATTTTATATCATCTATTTAAATGCTAAAATAATGCTATCTACATATAACACCAGTTCACAGCAAATTCTCTCACTCTGGAATTGATTCCCACTGCAAGTTAAGCACATTACTTCCAGTCAAGTGGGAGCTGGATGACTGGATGGATATTCATAAAATGACCCTGGCTAGACTGGTTCGGACTTCCTCAATAGAAGGAACACTGATGATGGGTACTGGCAAGGCATAAATGGTTGGATGACTTATTTTATTCTGATGATCCTATAGCCTTTTCAATAAGTGCCATGAGATCTTTTACACTCATCATCATCACTGGGCAGATGAGGCTTCAGTTTAACATCTCTTCCAAAGGATAACATGGTCAGGAGTATAGCACCCCCAATCCTGCACTGCAGGATTAATAATGGAAAACTGACCCAGTCCCCTAGGATGGGAATGGAACCCATATACTAATAATTTGCTAGCACCAAAACAAAGCATCCGTGCTACCAAAGGAGTCACATACATTATATTTTTTCTCATCTTTAGTTTCTAGAAATACAAGCTGTCAATTAGGTCTTGCTGGTAGAAAACCTTGCATTGACAATTAACATATGAAAGAATGTAGCAGTATGTAAGAAGCTGATATTATAACTAAGTAAGATGTTTTTTTGGCTTACACAGAATGTTTTGCAGATGTATGTAAATCATTGTAAAATGTCTACCTTATCATAATTTTTGGGTGTGTTTATTTAAAAAACCTCCAGCAAGCAGTGAAACTGAAAAATCAAGCAACACCATAAAAGTTTCAGTTTTGCAAAGTCACTTGCAACTTTAATATGAGGATTATAACTAGAAATTAAATTAATTATAAAACAAAGATGCTTCGGAAGATGATGATTGCAGATTAAAGCAGGAGAAGCAGTCCTGGAAAAATGTCCTCTTGAATTCATAAAAAAAAAAAAAAAAAAATCAAATTCCATCATAAATCTAGTATCTCTTCTAATAAACCAGTCCATGCCTGAAAGAAGGTGGTTTCCCTAATATCAAGAAAAACAGTCATCTCTCTTGTGCTGAAAGTTTGCCCCATAAAGGAACCAGCAAATTGCTATTATCAAATTGCCGTACTGTCTTCCTTATAAATGTATTAATTCTCTGCTAATAAAATATCAAATATATTGCAATCTCTTCTCACTCAACAAAGGTTTAGACTCAATGCTAAGATTATTACAGACATTTCTGATGACAGAGAAATCAGCCAGAACCACTAGAAACAAAGTAAATTTGCTGGTTCAGTTTACTCAAGCCGTTCTAAATCATTTGACCTTATATGTCATATAAAGCTTATTACAATGTCAGCTGGTTATATACTTTCTTCAAGTTTCAAAAAATAACTTATTGACTGTCTTGCCAATAGATATTAATTAAAGAGAGTGGAACAACCTCTTCAGTTTTGCAATGAATGCAGCTGTACCCCAAAAATCTGTATTGGGTCTTCCTCATTTGAAACTAGCATGGTTAATCACAGTTAAAGTGCAAAACTGCTGTAGTACTGCTACTACTACCACTAGTGATTATGTAAACTAGCCTTCACATGCTACACTTTTGGCCAAAGACTATGGAACTGTACCTCAATGCATGTCAAACTAAATCAGTATTTTCTTTTTATTCTTAAGCTTCAGTGTCAGGATATAATAAGTAAAACAGCAAACTTGTCACAAAGCAAACAGCGAACAGAATATCATCTCACTTATTTCAGGGGATGTCATTCAGTCCCTTAGTCAAAACAAAAACTATAAATATAATCTCCTAAACCCAATCACCTATAAAGGAATGTAGTTCTGTTAGGTATTGGCATATATCTTTAACAGTTGATGATCCTGTCAGTGATTGTCTTGTCATATGGTAGGTGGTATTTCCAGAGAATATGTTTTTGCTATAGACTTTATAAAGTTTAAATGGTATCCATTGCTTATGTGATATTTTTTATTAAGTTCAACAAGACTCATTGGCTATGCCTTTGACAATCAGTTAAAATCCAGAAAACATATGGCTGATGTTTTAACAAGAACACCAAATCAGAGCCAACTTTACAGAGCCACTACCGTCATCGCTCACTGTGTTTCAGGAAATCAGGGGCCAGCGTGTTAATACCAGCTCTCCACTACTCTGCTCACAATCTGGGGCCACTACGTTAATACCAGCTCTCCATTACTCTGTTCACATAATCATCAGTCTGCAAAAGAGAAATACAGACATATTTTAATGGGGACTATATTATGAATTTGAAAGATAAAAAGAGCAAATGGTCTTTTATCGAACACTAAATGTCAAAAGCACTGAATGCCAAACACACGGAACAGAGATTTTTTTCCCAGAAAAAAAACATTACTGGGCCATTTTTGGGACTTAGCCATTTCCTCCATTGTGGTGCAATCTCGGAGTTGGTATTGGAGGGGTGTGGAGGGAGAAGCCCCACACTTTATTTTGTGTTTGGATTTGTTTATTTATTTATTTATTTATTTTATTATTTTTTTGTGGAGAAGCATTTTTTTTCCCTGGGAAAAATATCGCTGTCCTGTGTGTTCGACATTTATTGCTTTCGGTTTTTAATGTTCGATAAAAGAGCGTTCACTCTTTTTATTGTTCAACGTCATGATATAGTCCCCTTTTAATGAAATAGCAGACTCTCTGTCAGTCATCATGGTCGAGCTCACCACTATGGATTTTGTGCAGACCACAGTGCCTGGAATTGTGAAATCAGCTGTGCTTAGTCCAGTACATCTTTACCCACAAACATCTCTATATATCAGATTAATCATCCTGCTCAAATATTTATTTCAAGGCAAAGGGCTCAATGTAAAACTCACATCCCATTTTAACAGCTTAGATAGCATTGCCAAAAAAGGAAAAGCTGGGGGCTTTCAATATCCTGTATAGGCTAGGAAAAATGCCTACAAACTAAAATATATCATTAGAAAAGAAAAAAATGCATTCAAGGCAATGCTAAAAAACTGTTTTCAAACATAGCTGAAATGCAGTTGTGAGATTGCATAATCCATCTTCCAGTCCATCTTTTGCTCAGTTCTACATAATCCATTAAATATTCCATATTTTATCATATGCTACAGTGTGATATTACTAACTTCCAAAAGTACTATACAATGCACAAGGATATACAGATTCATTTAAATAATAGTGCAATAACTAATTTTGCTTAATTACCATAAGGATTATGATGTTTACCTTACAGACACAAGGTAATGGATTGATTTGCATGCTTGAAAGTGAAGTTGGCTAGGATTAAAATGGACCACAATGGCAACATGCCTAGCATTTAACAATAGTTAAAGTTTATAAGGGATGGAGGTTGGCATAATGTCTCTAATGCCCAAAGTGGGACAGTCCTGTACAGACTGGAGAGTTTGCAGTTCAAAACATAACCATGGCCAGTGCTAAGGACAGAACTTTACTTTTGCCAAAATTAAAATCTTATTCTTTTAGCATTTGAGTTGCATATGCCTTTTCATATATGAATTAGGTCTGTCAGATAAAAAATAGCTGTTTTATGCAATTATTAAAGAAATTTTGAGAAGCACAGAGATTCTCCTTCACAAAGAGGGATAGATGTCAACTCTGTTATGGATGTGCAGCATATAACAGCATGCAATCCACTTTGGCTAGATGATTGTTTCTGTAGAAGTGTCACCCCAACTCCATGTGCAAAATGAGAAAAGGAGTTGTTGATGGATGAATGGCAGGATGGCTTTATGAGGTATGGATCTTTTTATGGTTTGCACTTTAATTGTTAACCGTTGACTTATGGTTTGGGATTACTGATGCAAATATGAGCAAGTATGTTTTTTTTCCATGAATAATACTAATGGCTTCATAGGGAAGTTTGGCGGCTTTGGCATATAATTGTCAGGAGTGCTAGGAGGTACGTTTATTTAGTTGTTGGTGAACCAATTTGTGTCAGTGTGGACAGACCATGTTTTTCAGGCCCTGTAAAAGAATGACTGGTGATCTACCATATGGATACCCCATTATTTCAGTAAGCAGACCTCCAGGTGTGGGACATATTTTAAGGCAGTTTTTGAACATCTACCTGTCTACAGGTTTTATATATATATATATATATATATATATATATATATATATATATATATATACATATATATATATATATATATATATACATATATATTCACTTCAGAAGCCTGAATGATCACAAGCCTGAATTACATAAGCCGGAAGACCAAAAGCCTGAAATTTCATAAGCCTGAAAACTCAAAAGTCTGAATCCCATAAGACTGAAAACAGCTAGGATACATATGCTGACTAAAGACAACACAAAACAGATTATATTCCACCAAATATAAGTAGGGGGGCAAGCCCCCCTGTACCCCCATGTGGGGGGGTTGTGCCCTCCACACCCCCTGCTATCTATCTATATATATATATATATATATATATATATATATATATATATATATATCAACTTCAAGATTGCACTTCACTACATTAAAGTGCAATCTCGGAGTTGATATATTTAATTAGCAGGGCCTCCCTGCCCATACTTGGTGAAAACTGCTATAATTTGTCTTGTGGTGCTGTATATTTTCAGTCTTATGGGATTCAGGCTTTTGAGTTTTCAGGCTTATGCAGTTCAGACTTATGATCATTCAGGCTTCTGAAGTGAAACCGTATATATATATATATATATATATATAGATATACACACACACACACACACACACACACACACACACACACACACACACACACACACACACACACACATACACACACAAAAATGTGATGTTTTATATTGATGTCCTGTTTTATGGTGGGAGGCTGCTGTTTGAGGGGATGGTGCAGTCAATTTTGTCAGTAAGTTTGGCTATCAGTTTTATATTTTCAGTCAACCTGTCCTTGAGGCTTATTTTCTGTAGATGTTGTGATTCTGTTTGTTAACATTGGGATTAAAGCATTGGAGAATAATGGCTCTTTGTTGTGAGAAGAACTGTATCATGTGAAAGGTGTAAACATTCCAGAAATCCACAGCAGCATGTCATCCTGTCCTACAGAAGATTTCTTAGGTTAGTTATTAATCTAATCAAGGGATTCAGCATGTCAAGTGTTGACATTCTAGATCTTCGTAGCAACAGGGGATTAAGGGCTAACTTTCTCTATCTTGTAGGTTCCCCTCTGGTCAAGGTCAGAGCTGCAGGGAGAGACTGCCAGTGAGTTCTGAAGAAAAGTTTTCAGACAGGCCAATTCCTGGGAAAAAGGCAAGAAGGAAAAGTAAAAAAGATACCTTAGGCCCAAAGGTCAGTCCTCCATCACCTCTAGAAGCACCATCGGAAATGGAAAGTAATGACTCAGGGGGGACGTGGGCACCAGGGGCAGGGTTTACCAACAGAGGCCAGTCTCCTCAGGAATACTGGAAATAGTTTATTGATTCATTGCCAGAAGAGGGGAGGGTGAAGCTGTTTTACCTAGCTTTAGAAAGGAAGTTTGGTGCCACATCAGTTTTCTCTCCATGGGAGGTACGAGGGACCAATTTGGGTCAGGATACACATCCACACTTACCCAACATCCAGAAGGAGTCTGAGATTGTCAGTACTTTGAGGGGTGATGTCCTGCCTCATTTAGATAATTGTGTTACTCAGTTCTTGTCCACCATGGCTACACTGAAGCTTTCTGTTTCCAACTTATCTGGTTCCCATATTATGGCACATGTCTCCACCAGAGTTAAAGAAAAGATCCTCAAAGAGGAATTTGTGGAGAAATTTGACCTAGCAGATACCGAGAGAATAAGGTACAATTCAAAGGATGTCAATTTTTCTAATAAGGACTTGATGGCAGTCTTGACAACCATTGGGAAAAAGTCCTCAGCCATAGCAGCATTTAAAAACTGGGACACTTGGTCACTAGGTTTCATGGTGTTCGTGGGAGTGATTATAAAAAAGGATCCAATCCAAGGTCTGCCCTTGTTAGTATATTGTTTGCCCATCAGGGAATTGCACCACATCAAAGGGGGGTCATGTTGGGCAAATTATGATCAGCAGTTCAGGAAATTAAAAGCCATATTGAAGTTCCTTAGGTGGGAATTAAGACACCTTGGGATTTGGTTAAGTGCCATGTTAAATAATCTGGCCACCCACAAAATGGACATTGTGGGCAGAAATAATGGGGAAACAGAGTTCTGCTGGGTTTTTAACCATGGGAAGTGCCTTTGGCCAGCTTGGAAGTGTACCCACCCACTTGTGTTCTGACAGTGGGAAAGGTCACCCTGCCTCCAGGTGCTGGGGGATCGTAGCTAGGAGTAGGCCTGGCATTCCCTCAACTCAAGTAAAAGGAGGACATGGAGGAGTACAGGATAACTCTCTTAGAGACAAGCAGCTGTTTTGTGGCCACAGAACTGCCTAAGACAGGGGTTTTAATCAATCCACATCAGTCCTACTCCCCAGTCCATCTAGATAAATTGACCCACCTGTTGAATGACTATCCTGACCAACAGGTAACCACAGCCCTTCTTGAAGGTTTCCACAAAAGTTTCAAGACTGGCTTCATGGCACCTTTAAATTCCAAGTTAGTTAGAAATATTTCTTCCATTAAGAGGCATGAAGAAATCACAGCTAAGTTAATTGAGAAAGAACGAGCAGCCAGCAGACTAATGTTCTCCTTTTCTACTTCTCACTGGGCCATTTTTTAAATTTCTCCTATCATCTTCATATTATACCTCTCAACCTATTAGAGCAAGAAATCTGGACAAATTCAAAAAAAAGTGGGACAAAAGCCCCAAAATAGGAAATATTTTTAAATATTGCTCTTACAAACTTAAAAAGTTGATAGAATAACAGGTTTTGCATTAGCATGAATTTTCTGAAGGGTATGAAGTCTGAAACTCAAATGTTTCCCATTATTTTCTAACTTCATTCTTTAATTATATGTCACTAATTTTCCAGAAAAAACAGAATTTTATGAAAAATGGACCAAAAATATAAGGCAAAAATTTGGGCATTCTGTGAAAATCTGTACAGTTGAGAGGTAGCCTTCATTCCTAAGAAACAAGATGGTAAATTCAGGCAGATTCACCACATCTTGTACCCTGCAGGTACATCAGTCAACAATTTAATTGACAAAAATCATTCAAGGTACATTCATTTTCCCTGGATCAGGCAGCAGAGGTAATTTTGGATTGTTACTCCCCTTGGCTTTGCAAATTGGACATACAGTTGGCATTCTAGCTTCTTCCCATAAGACAGGAGGACTGGCCTTATCTGGGTTTTCAGTTGGAGGAGAAATTCTTCTTCGACAATGCCATACCCATGGGGTGCTTAGTGGCTTGCACTATGTTTGCATTAGTGCTGGCAACAGAGGGCACATCTTCAATCAATGGTCCATTACCTGGATGAAATTTTTGACAGTAGGTGAAGGGCAGGAAGGGGCAGTGCACAGCATGTTGGCATTCAAAGAGCTCATCTGTAATTTAGGAGTACCTTTGGCCAATGTCAAGTCAGAAGGGCCAAGTCAAGCTTTGACTTTTTGAGGAATAGAAGTTGATACCATTGATAGTACTTCAAAAAATACTTTTAAAGTTCTCCTGAATAAATTGCAGCAAGTTTGGAAATTGCTTTGGAAATTTCTAGAGGTCAGTAAAGCTTGCATGGGGGAAAGTTATGCAGCTTCACGGGCTACTGAATTTTGCCTGTAGGGCAGTCACCCTGAGCAGGGCTTTCCTCTAGTTTGCTTCTAACTTGTTGAAAGGAAACAAGCTCAAACATCACATGGTCTGTCTGACCAGAAGGGTTAAGGAAGACCTCCAACTCTAGTTCGCATTCCAGATCTAGTTCAATGGTGTGTCTTTTTGGCAGTACCTTTGGGTTTCACCCACTGACCTTAATCTTTTTACAGATGCAGCAGGGAGATAAAATATGGGAGGATACTTCCAAGGCAGTTGGTTCACTGAAAAATGGCTGGACTCTTGGTCAGAGGAGAGGAGGTGGAGGTATATAGCTTCCCTTGAGATCGTCCCTATCTGGACTGACACGTTAGTATGGAAGGCGAAATTACACAACAGTGGAATAGTATTTCACTTGTATAATACCCCAGTTGTCCATGCCATCAACAAATGGTTCTCCAAGTGCAAATGGGTTCACTCTGTAATTAGGCTACTAGTTTTACTGAGTTTAGAAATTAATATGGCTTTTTCTAGCATTCATGTGCCTGGTCAACACAACCCTATAGCTGATAGTCTTTATCGTTTTCGGTTCACCAAGTTTTGTCAGCTGGCCAAGCATGCAGAACCAAAGGCCAGAACAATTCCTGCACATGTTTGGTTGATGGCTAGGTCATGGGCCCATAACATCAGGAAGAACTATTCTTCATCACTTCAGACTTTCAGTGTTTTCTATAGGTCCTTGTACACCCATCACAGAAGTTGGGGTTTGTCACTAGTTTTTCACTTCCTGGTTGTCAGATCCTCATTAGGAAGCTCGCCTAACACAATATGGGTTCATTTCACAGCTTTAGGATGGATGAACCTTTTTTGTGCATCTTCAGGAATTATCCAGACAATTGGCTGACTGGCAGATTGAGCAAGGGTTGGAAGAATATTCATGGAGCTCCACATGATCCAAGGAAGCTAATAGGGAGACAGCTCCTTGCCATCACTGTTCGGGACTTGTTTAACACACCACCTGATTTTCATACCTTTACTAGCTGCCCTGTTCACATCATTATACATGGGTGCTTTCTGTGTTAGTGAATTACTAAACTTGCTTTGTTGGGATGACCTCATTTTCCATAGGGATTTTATTCTGATATGGATGAAGAAATCCAAGACAGACCAATCGGGTAAAGGGAAGCAGTCCAGCTAGACAACTCGAAGGAGTTGGCCATTTGTCCAGATCACTGCTTCAGATAAATACACAGAATCACTCCCAAGGGCATCCGGTTGGGCCTGGTTTTCACCTGGGAGGGTAGCAGGCCATTTAGTTTAGGCAGAGATCAATCTCTTCCTATGAAAGCCATCGAGGTCAAGATATATATCCTCAAGGGTATTCATGCCACTTATTTAGAATAGGCTGCACTTCTGACTTGGCCACAGAAGAGCATTCTGCTAAGGTCATGCAAAAGCAGGAAGGCAGGTGTCTGACACCTTTTTATCATACATCAGGCACTAACCTTCATTTCTTTTTCAGAGAAGGAGGTTATCTGGATGTTGGGACATTCCTTCATCAAGAGAGCTGCAGTCCAAGCTTTGGTTTGCCTGGATGGGCACTCTGGTTCATTCGACCATAACAAATGGTTAGTTCATTCATTTGGCTTCTCAGGTCTGTTGTGGTTTCAGTTTTTGGAAATCTGGCATCAATTCGTAGCAAAGGAAATATTTCCCAAGGTTTTTGTAATTCACTTTGGGGGAAATGACTTGGCTAGGGCTCCTAAGAAAATTTTCATAGCCAGAATAGTTTCTAATATGCATAGGCTACATGTGCTATACCTACATATGATTTTGTTTGGTCATCCATTGTACTGAGAATCCAGGGAGCTAGGAGTTCCAGAACAATTGAGATGTCTAGGTGGGTCACTAATCACAGAGTTACATGGGTGGCTCAACAGTTAGGATTGCAGATCATCCACCACAAAGATCTCAACAGATTGCACTCTGATTTTTATGTCAGCAACAAAGTACATTTTAACAATTTAGGTTTTGATTTGTTTAATTTAGAAAGTATTGTGGCCATTGAGGAATATTTTAAGAATTAACTCTCTCCCCTCTTTTAATGACCCAAGGTATCTTAGGTTCGGGGACAGCTAAGGGAAATGGTATGGTGGCATGCCAAGTTCTCAATGCCCCTATGGTTTCACCCCCCCCCTCGTCTTTCCTCCAACTTGTGCTCAGTGGCCTCAACTTGCCTTCAGTTGGCCTCATTTTAACCGGTGGCCATATCGAGAGGTATTTGGGTTGAAAATGAAGAATTAAAGAGTTTTTCCACCAGGTCCGAAGTAGCTTGAGTGATGCACCCAGTCCTGCAGATGTTAGCCAGAACAGGCTTGGTCATACCAACAAGCTTAAAAGTTAATGGTTACTGGCTGTTTGTTGATAAGTTATATGTGAAATTAGTATGGAATCTTTAATGTTGTCAGTAGCATTTTGAATAAAGGGTTGCAAAGGCACTACTGTGTGGTTATTGACTCAGCTCAGTGGACAATTCTTTATGTTACTGTGCTAATTAATATATTTTTTCTATACTGGAACATTTTCACCATGGTATGATGCTGAAAAAAAACAGTCTCTTTTCAACAGGTTAATAAAAGTAAGTGAACAGAGTAGGTAGCAGAAAATGAAGGCATTTATGTCCCTTGGCTGCACCCCCCAAAACAAAAAAAAAATTATTTTTCTTTTGGCAGTACTATTTAAAATGTATCTGCATGTCAGTGATACATTTATGACATATTTGTAATTTATCTCAAAATAATTATTCCATTAACAAAAAGGGTTGATCCCCACTCTGAATTTAGAATGAAAAAAGATCCCAGATGGATTTTATCTTGTCTCTTTTAATTCTATTTAATTTATGGTGAGACTAACCACTTCTGCTAAGTTTAAGCAATCATCCAGATCCAGATAACTTGTCTATCTAAACGGATCCACTACGTCCTGATAAAATAATAACTTAGTTTCTCTGTCTTTTCCTTCTTCGT
Source organism: Protopterus annectens (assembly GCF_019279795.1). Taxonomy (NCBI): domain Eukaryota; kingdom Metazoa; phylum Chordata; order Ceratodontiformes; family Protopteridae; genus Protopterus; species Protopterus annectens. The sequence goes on from NC_056737.1 coordinate 287,664,507, forward strand.
AAGATTTACTTGTTGAGTGTCTCATGCATTACTGGACTTATTCAATGCTGGACCCAACTCCTTATTCAGAAATGATGTTTCAATCCTTTTATGAAATAATACTGCCTTCCACCTCTCCAAGTTGTTTACTCTTCTGACACTATGTGTTACTTGCTATATTTTTATTGAAGAGCTGACTTAAAGTGACAGACTACAATAAGAGGTAAATTCAGAAGACTGGCAGTTAATAAAAATGCATTGTATCACACTGAGTGGTAATTAGGTGGGTTGGAGGAGTTAAATCTTAGTGACATAAATCATCAAATGTTTTGATGTATATGGTTGTGTGATAGATGGGCTATATCTAATAGGGAAACCCTCACAGGGATCATAATTTGGTGTCCTATAACTACTGTGAAACATGACTATGTTACCCCATGAACAATGAAGGACCCTAGGTCATGTGTATGATGTATCCAGCTGTTAATATGGTCTGGCCCCTATGATACCATATTGTATATAGTGATGTTCCTTAAATTTCTCTGCAGCAATAAACAAATAAGGCTTCCTAACATGCATATGGTTCTGATCTAAAAATGTTTAAATGCACTGGGACAGAGTAGGGCAAATATCAGCGTGAAATGACCATCACTGCAATATCAATATTCTCCTAGGGTTGAAGGTCATTCCTATTTCCTAAAGACCATCAAGACAGTTCATCATACACTTACCCTTTTCCACAGACCAAACCTTTTATTTTTTCTGTATTTTTTTTATTCCAGAAGGGTAGCACTTGAAAGACAACATCCATCTGTTCTCAGGTAGCATCAGTTTGAAGTCTTAGACTTTGAGCACCTTCATTATGCATTCATGCATGTATATGGATGGAACAAAAGAGGCATCACAGCTTAAATTTTCCATAGAAAAAATATGTTATTCAAGTGCCAACACTGATGTTTTGATGATGCAAAATAGTATTTTGTGTGGGAGCAATCTTTATTTTTCAGAAATACACTGACAAATCTACATATATGGGTTGAACAAATATAAGTGCAGTCTGAACTGAGCCCAGCTTTTTAGATCTAGTGCCTCAGGTACTAGAAATGGTCTTTAGGGACGCAGAGTCCTTGGTGTAAGAATTAATGAAAGATCCAAGTGTTAGTCTCATGAGAAAATACCTTTTTATATAAAAACTGGATATTAGTCTGTAAAGAAACATTTTCCTCCTCTCTTCTCTTGTTAGAAATATATATTCACTGGTTATGAAGGAACTTGAAAATGTAAACCTGTCTCACAAGGGAAATGACTTCAGAAGCATTACACTGCTTTTATCATGAGACATAATTTTTTCTATAATCAAGAATGTAATTGTGCAGAAAAAAAAATCTGTTTGTGAAACAACGGGTTGGCTATGTTAAAATATTTGCATTATTTGGGGAAGAGCTGAACATGTTTTAAGATATCTTGTAAATTATTGATCATGCATGGCATGCTTTTCCACTGTGCCATTAAATTTAAATGGGATGCTGGCAAGAAACAGCCTATTGCTCTTCTCTGGATTATTCTCTTTTTAATCTTTTTTTCCTCCTGTTGTTTTTCTTCCTGTTGCTTTAAAACAAGAAACCACTGCTTTCTTCCACTGTCTCCTTTATATTAAAACAATTAAACAATTAAATAACAAGTTCTAGAATTAGCTGTAGTGACGATCTGGACTACCAAATAATTCAGTTCCTGTCCAGATTTGTTCATGTAATGTAGAAATATATAGAGTTTATGCTGAGTAATCATCTTGGCAAAGAAAGACTCCCACCATTGCAAATTTTGCCTCGCCTATCAAGAGCAAGTAAGAGTATTCCCTTTTGCCTACCGACATCATTCTCTCCATGTCTGATCACATAAAATACAACATAACAAAGGGGTAACTCAAAAAGATTTTACGATATCAGTATTTATTTACTCTTCTCACTTTTTTTGTATTTTCTCCACAGTCTCTACCCAGTTAATTTAGATGTGTTTACTTCCTGCCTCTTCCTCATGCAGTAGTTTTATTCTAAGACTTCCATCACCAACACTTGAGAGTGGGTGGTTCTCCTACTCTGACCTAGTACCATCACTGGCCTTTGGCCAGAAACAGGCAGCTGGCCACTATTTTCAATTTGTATATGTCTCTTCTATTACATTCACCATGCTGTTCCTCCTCATCTCATGATGATATGTAGCCCAAACCTGCCTTTATCTATCACTTCTTCTTCTCAACCACAGACTGATAGCATTAAATGTCAGTCTCTAACTACCTGAAAGATCAGCATCAAAGTATTCTGGCACCCAAAGAGACTGCCTGACAATGCTGTTACCTATGAATCCTGGCTGAAACTGGAGTTTAATCTATTCATTTAGATAAATTCCAGGTTTGGAGAAATGACTGGGTATGTCTACAGGTATGTCTACAGGCCAGAGGAAGATCATTCTACTACAAATATCAAGTGCTCTATCTCTTTCTGTGCAACTGCAGTTGAAATGTCTCATTCAAATGTATAAAAATATTGGCATTGCAATTGAGAAGGTCATTCCCACCCCAGTGCACAAGGTAAGAGCGTAGCATGTCAGATGATGGCTCCTCTACTGATCAGATGGCATTCACAATTGCCAAGTAGAAGATTGATTGGAAAAGCTTTGGTTGCGTCTGTGCTTACGTTTTACAAATCTGAACCCTTTGTTACAGTCCTGGCAATTCTCTTGGGATTTAACACATTCTATGTGATCAAAGTGAAAAACAAACCAAACTGCATATCATTCTGAAACTAGATATGTACTACATTAGATAGTGGCCATCAGAATAAGCAGGCACACTGAGAGTACTTAAGTACTTCCTTTCTATCCCCCCTCTAACAGTGACAACTGTACAGTCTTGTGGCAAGTCACCTATACTGTACTCCGATGACTAGCTGTCATGAGCCTGCACTTCACATTAAGCCATTGTGACAGCAGCATGGCATGTCAACATTTCCGGACATTTCTCTTACTCAAATCTACAAAAGAGCCTTAGTTCCAATCAAGCAAGGTGGGAATAGTAAATTACTTCTACTTATCCCCCTTTCCTCAAGATAAACCTTATTTTACAGAGGAATAAATCACAGATTGGAAAGAAACTTACCATTTACCCCTCACACTGGGATAACTGCACTAATCTCAGAAGCAAATTTTAGTGCAATATTAAACAGCAAAGGGAAACAACTACCACTACAATCAATATACCCATTTCAAGAACCTAGAAATTTCTGAAATTAAATTAACTGCCTTACTAGAAAGACACACTACAGAGGATTCCTTATCCTGATGTACCAAAAGTACCAGGCTTTGATCACAAAAGTATTGCTTATAAAGCCTACAACATTTCAACTATCATAATACGGTAGCCATTTTACCCAACAGTCCTCTTAATTACTTCTCCAGCTTAGAACCCTGTCTTTTGATTTTATTCTCGGTTTGCAGTTTTAAAAGTTTTTATCACCAGAAGACAAAATTCACCTCAAAACACATACTTGTTTGACGATGCTGGACGTAGTAATCTTAATACTCACTTTCTCAACACCTTGAACAGCTTCGTCTATATCCCCCCACCCCTGGTCACAAATCTTTGATGACAAGCAGCTCTTTCCTTAATATGAGGGAAAACATACTGTGAATTCCATCTTTTGGAGCAGAGTAAACCATAGTCAATAACTATCCTATGTAATTGTTATCTTCGCTTTCTAAGCTCTGTGGCTGTTTTATTTAAACAGCACATGTCTAATAGCACCTACTCTCTCCTGGGCAGTATGGTTTAGTCCTCGCTGTAGTAATGTGCTTTTTGATCCTTCAGAAATGTCACTTAGAAAAATGAGAAGTACTTTATCATCACAGGCATTCTGTTCATTTACTTAACTAAAGTCTTTGCAAACACTATAGCTGATAATGTAGAGAGAAATTACAACACAAAACATCACCAATGGGAGAGCACAAGTTTATGTTGTTAACGTGTTTGTACACTGAAACTTATTTTTCCCTTAAAAAGTTCTATTTTCGTTTTTTGGTTACTAGAGTATGAGAAGAAAAAAAGGGGGATCTTGTGTTTGTTTTATACAGTTTTACTTCTGTTTGACTTGCTAAGACCTCAGAGGTAGCACATATACAGATAAGGAGTGTGAGTAGAACTCCACCAACATCATGAGTGAAGACGGGGGCTTGAAAAGAATCAATCGCTTCACAGCGTACTGATTTTTGTGTGGTGACTGCTTATGAGTGCAATTAAAGACAGCATTCAATTTCTTTGGCTATTGTTATTTCTGTCTTGACTAACTGAGAAGTGCAGAGCTACAGTAAAGCCAAGACCACTGACTCAGATGTCCACCGCTGCTTCCTAACAAGTTGCATTCATACATATTCAACATATAGATGCTACCTAACTTGCTACCCTACAGAATCAGTACTCCTTCAGAAATTGTACAGACAATGTTCTCTGTAGACCCCTCAGCTGTGTGACAAGGCACTCCACCTTATACCATTTCTGGTAACTGACTTTACTAGATTTGCTTAACCAACATGAAGTTTTTATGCAGATGGTGTGTCACTGCATAAAGCAAATCAGGCCTTTACCACAGTTGATGCCACACTCTGCACAGAATTGCATCCCAATACACAGGTTTTCAACAAAACATTTGCAAATTAATTACAAGAAAATTTAACGTGTTCTTTGACATCAGAATAATATTCTCAATGGTCTCAAGAGTAGGGTAGGATAGGGCTGTAGACATTGATCTCTTTCAAGTATCTTGCATTCATGATGGACCCCACCCTTACCTCATCATAACATATTGTTTAGGTTTAGAAAAAGTCTCATGCTCATCTCAAAAGTGTTTACAGAGTAACATAGCTACTATTTATCACCTTTAAAGAGATCCACCCAAAGCAAATCATATTTTCCCCAATTATATTCTATGCCCTTTCTAAACATGCTACTGCTACTCTGAATACATATAGATGTCTAAACCTACTTAAAAATATTCCACTTTGTTTTTTTTTTCTTTTAACAAGAACATAGTTGTGCTGCACTGAATGGAATGAAGTGTGTAGTCATTATGGGTTGCCCACATTTCTGTCCTGTGGGTTAATTGCTAAGTTGTCGTGTCTCAGCCATTCCAGTCTTTGGCCCACAGTCTTCTCCCTTTCTCATACTATTCGCCTCTCCAGCAATTCTTTGCAGCATTATAGCGTATGTACCTCATTGCTGAAGATAATTCATGCTAATAAGTTCTGCTATTGTGTAGATTCTGATTGGCTAGTACATTTTCACATTTTCGCATAAACTGCTTATGTTTTGTCTAGAATTCAAATAATGTTCTCCATTTTGTCACCTGATAGAATGAGTAGAGATATTATTATTCCCTATGAATTACCTGTCTGCAAAGTGCTATAAACACCTTCTCCATGAAACAGCAAAGTAAAGTAGGTAATTTATTGTAAACTGCTCAAGAACTTTGCAACGTTATGTTTAGTTATTCTACATAAAAAAAAAAACTGTTTAGAGAGGGGTTTAGACAGTCTTTCTCTGATTATGCAGAAGCGATATCTTTTCACTGCATAACGTGTTGTTCTTCTTGTCACTGTCTTCCAAACCTGATGTATGCATCCTACATCTTGAATGTTACTAAGCAAGTCACTTATGTGGCCTCATCAATAATTCAGCCAGTTTCTGAATTACAATAGGGTTAATGACATCTTCCGAGCTGTCTGGTCTATGCTCACTGAACTTCAGTCTTTCATATGTCATCTTGTTTGTAATCCCTCAGGACCAATCCCTCCTTCATGCCCAAGGTGGTATCCAGTGTGGCTCTTAATCAGTCCATTCATTTGCCAACCTTCTTTTCTAATCCACAGAACAAAGGGGAACAGATACTGCACTCCTTAGATCTGCACAGACAACTTAGATTTTACTTGGACAGGACTAAACTTCAAAGGAAATCTGAACAACTGCTGGTGGCATTTGCTGCAGGGGCAGAGTGAAAGGCCATTTCAAAGCAAACCATTTCTAAATGGATAGGCCATTGCATTCATTTATGTTATAAGTACCATGGAAAATCTACCCCACAGGGGATAAGACCACACTCAACCAGGGCTGCATCTACCTCTACTGCCTTTCTCAGAGGTGTCCCTACCAGGGACATCCTAGAAGCTGCTACCTGGAGTTCTGTACATACTTTCACCAAGCATTACCATTTGCCAATTTTCTCTAAATCCAGAACAGGCATTGCGACTGCAGTCTTGCAGGGCCTTATAGCTGGTCCTAATGCTATCTAAATTCCTCCTCCCATCCTTAGCTTTGGGAATCCACCTAAATGTGATGACTGCAACAGTGAAACATGAAAAACATAGTACAGTTGTGTACACTTACCATAAATGTAGATGTTCGAGTGTATTCAGTGTTGCAGTTCTGGTTACCCTCCCTCCAGCCCCCTGACTTCTTTTGGCTATACCCCTTTTCTCCTTTACTATGCTTAAAAGCTTTTTGGTGTATTTGCTTTTTTGTTGGAGGTATAACCTTGCATATATATATATTTAATTGCTTTCCATTAGGGGGGCACCTGACATCTGGGGCAAGAGGGGTTGATGTAATGGCATTGGCTGCATGCTTTGTACCCCTGACTGCCTGGCATCGTGGAGGATGGGACAGCGGCCGATGCGGGATCTGGGACTTTGATGGTCGGGCCGGCTGAGGACTGCTGCAGGCAGGTGTCCCAGTTGTGATGACTGCAACAGTGAATACACTCAAACATCTACATTTATGGTAAGTGTACACAACTGTACTATATATATATATATATATATATATATATATATATATATATATATATATATATATATATGAAATGTCATAAATGTCATGTTTTTCTAAACATATCAACCAAGTAGCACAGACAGAATTGCTTAGCCTCCAATGAGAGCTGTCAGCTGGATGGACAAAATTCTGTTGACAGTGTATGTGCAACAGAGTGTTTGCTGAGATATTATAAGTTTAAAAAAATACTGCAAACTTAGTAGTTACTGTGTTTACTGTGACTTATAAAATCCAGTTTTGACTTAAACCCTAAACAATACCATTGTAAAATAGCTTGTGCTGAAGTTTGCCATTTACACTGTCTGCTATGGTTTCAGAGATACGAACATTTGTTTGAAATGTGAAGATGTAATTTGATTTTATGAAAAGGCTTAGGGAATTAATGAGAGTTAGTATAAAAAAAGAGAACTAATGGGGGATGCTTTCTGTTATACAATGACTGGCTCTTAACATTCAAAAATGAGTATGCTGATTGGTCAGCCCAGCCGGTGTGTGCTTGTTGTAAATAGAGCATATCCCAGTGGAAAAATGTCAGGTCACGTGGACTTTCTTCTGTTAATATGCTACAGAAACTGTCCTCTTATTAAAAAAAAAAATAACCTTCCAAAAACCAGAGACGTTAAAAGAACGAGTGAGAGAGAGAGAAAAAAAAGGATAATCATGTAAGTTGTACAAAACTAAAGAAATGTACCAGATTATCCTTAAATTTTTCTGTCCTGTCTCTCCCTTACATTGAAACTGCACTGATTATTTTGTGATTTTTTTAGTAAAAAAAACAATGGAGCTCTTTCTCCATTGCTTCCTTTATACAGCACTGATCTGTGCAAGTGTGGGAATGTAAACTCCAGAAGCATGCGCTGCGCAGTGCAGCAAGAAAGCCCCAGGATACCAGGAAAAACTCAGAAGAGCAACATGCAGTCATTATGCAAGTACATTAAGAAAAGTAATTAACTTTTAATTAGATGTTGTATGTTGTGTCTTTCGGCTTTTCCCGGTTAGGGGTCACCACAGTGGAACTCCGGTCCGCTAATGATTGGCAGTAGATTTTTACGTACCGAGTTGCCAGCCCTGACGCACAACCTTCAACAAAGGTACACCCATTCACGCATGTCTCCAGACAGAAGACGCTCTAGCTGAGAATCGAACGGGACAACGTCTTACTGTCAGGCGATAGTGGTACCGCAGCACCACCACCGCAGTTCTAATTAGATGTTGTATAATAGCAGTAATCCATGACTGGGTGTGCATAATGCTGGATTTACCCACTGTTGGCTTTCTTTGGTCACTTGGGTTTGCGCATATGTGAGAATTCATACAGCTTCCAGCTTACACTATCCAGTCTAATGGAGCAGGTAGATACTAATTAGTAAAGTTCCAGAAGGAGTGCTGGCAAAAGTTGTTGCAGTTGTCCTGTCAGTTTCAGAACAGAGGAGTGTATGCCATTGCAGGTATTCCACTTTTTGCCAGCTCATTTGTTAATGGCAAAAAGTTTAAAAGAAAGTTTTACCCCTTCAGCTGTGCTAACTGATATATGAAATAAGTATAGGTAAAAGAACATACTGGATAGATCTGCTGTGAAACTAAATGAAACCGCCACATTTAAAAGCTGAAGCCAAGGAAAACAAAGGTCACAGAAAAGCTATCAGCCAGTAGTTGATCAGTCTAATGAAGAGTTTTGTCAGTGCAGAAGATGGAAAGGTTGTACATAGTCTTTTGCATTGGTATGAGAGGTCTATATAAATCAGTGAATGCTTAAAATAGCGAACGCTGATTTGTCGACGCTTTGGGAGCGAGGGCTGACAGTCTCGAAGACACGGAACGGTGATTACCCCCCCCCCCAGGGGAAAAAAATCACTGTTCCACAAAAAAAGTTCAAAACACAAAATAGAGTGGGGGGGGGGGGCTTCGCCACCACCCCCACACCCCCCTACTTAAATATACCAACTCTGAGATCGGACCTTAGTGGAGGAAATAGCAAAGTCACGAAAATGGCCCAGCGATTTTTTTTCCCTGGGAAAAAAATTGCTGTTCCGTGTCTTTGGGATTGTCAGCTTTCGCTCTTGAAGGGTCGATAAATCAGTGTTCGCTGATTTAATATAGACCCAGTAATGAGACATACGTTCCCCAGTCCAGGAGAAAGTGTAGCTATAACTGTTTAATTAGTGGTGATGCAGTGAAGTATTGCGATGATTATGGTTTTGTCTCCAATGAAGAATTTTCCCAGTAGGGAGATCGGATGGCCAAAGTTAATCACCCTGATTTAAACTTGCCAGATTTAGAAGTCCATAGAAGAGATGAGACTAAGGAAACTTTTGACAATTGACCTTGACGCTAACGCAGTTTATGTGAACAAATGCTCTCTCTGTAAAATGCTCATTACATGCTATCGTAGTTGATTGACTAAATGGAGTCATACTGCATGCTTCATACAATGCAGATACAGTGCACTTTGTGAAGATATGATGCATGTATATATAATATGAACCTATTGTATAGAATGGGTACTCAGAGGTAATGGTATGCTCATAAATTGAGGGGGGTGGCAAACTTTGTATCTTTTAGTGTTGTGCGCTGTTCCTGGGACGTAAATAGCAGCCACCATAGTGATAACAGGAAAAGGAAACTGCTTTAAAAACTTGAATTGTACTTCATGCTTCCACACTTTATATTGATTTTTGTTTTCCTGTGATGGTATGAAGTGTTGCACACTTTACAGCTGTTAGACCATCAGGTATACACTGCATTTCTGGCCAGTGTTTGTAAACATTTCAAAGCTGTGAAACACTTTTACAGTACCCCCCCCCCTTCTTTATTTAGTAGCACACTGCAGATAACTCATGTAATGCAGAGAATTGTGATGCCATTAACTTGGCTGCAGTTTTCAGAGCTGTAAAACACTTTGCAGTCTTGCGCTTTTTGGCTAGGGGTAGTACATGGAGTTACCCTGCTTCGTGTACTAAGATATGATTGGGGTTTTGATCATGACCAGGTCATTTTTGTTATCAAAATGGATTTGGGTGTTTCACCTCTTGCATTGCTCAAGTTCTTGCCATTCCTTTCTTGAATAATATAGCAACATTGTTTTGTTAGGGATTCTATCTTAATCCTTTGTACTTCTAGAGTAATACAAGAGAATTTTTTGGATGCAGTATATGGCTATGCACAAAAAATTCTCTTTTGAACTAAAACTTGAGATCTCTGTCTTTGGAACTTTTAGAAATTTCTCAAAGGCGGACTTCCTACTTTGTGAAACCCTGGCATGTTTCAAATGCCCTCCTCCCCCCGCCCGTGCACACACACAAAACTCTACTGCTTATGTGGAAATGTATACTGAAAATTAATAGTGGCATGTAAACCACTCCATAGAAACAGCTGTGCCCAGTAGAAACCAGTGTAGGATGAACCCTAAGAGCAGGCCTACTTTTGTTGGAACCACATTATCAGTAAGTTTTTATTTAAAAAAAATAAATAAACCTTAAGTGCCACACCCAGCGTGTTAGAAATACCATCATTAAATTTAAATAAGCAGCAACTCAGGAGTCTAAAACAACGGTGGTCAAACAGGAGGAGAAAATAGCCACCTAGGCCAGGGACTGTAATTTCAAATGTGCAGCACAGCAGGGTAGTGATCTGATTTGTGAATGACATCACTTACACTGAAGTTGAATTTGTAGCAAACCTCCCTGCTGATTATATTTGGTTCCCAGCTTCACCCCCTACCCCCAAATATATCACAAGAAATATCAGAAAGCAGACCCCACCCCTCCAGCTATCACACAGGACCCGAATATGCTCTCAAAGCCAAAAATACTGCATCTTTGGGTTCTGACTATCACTTGAAGTTTCCTGAATCGCATGAGGCATGAATTATCCATGCCCCTAAGGAGTGTTCAGCCTGTACCTCCAAACTGGCTTCCTATCAGGTGAATAGGGGACATCAACAGTCATATATCCCTGCACAAGGGAGGGCCATCCACTGACCTGAGTAACTACTGATCCATAAGTCTGACCAGCCTAGTATGTAAAGATATGGAAAGACTTGCCACAGATTTGAGGAGTAAGAACATGGGAAAGCTCAAAACACTAGACTTTCACAGTTTGGTTTTGTCAGAGCAGGTCACGTTCACTTAACCTAGTTGACTCATTTGAAAGTCACCAAAAGTGATAGATGATGGCAAGATGGGGCACACTGTTTACCTTGACCTGGCCAAAGCTTTTGACACAATATCCCACTCTGGTGTTATAGAAAAGCATACTAAATTAGAAAAAACTCTCTCACCTACTGGATTGCCAACCCTCTTCCCTCCTCAAAAAGAGTAGTCACTAATGGAGTCCCACACCCATTTGTCATCTACTCCTAATAGGCCCAAGCAGACATTGAGGGTCTTTGGTTGTACATGTTTGTAGATGACTGGAAGCTGACTAGTCATTGTATTCTCAAAAGACCCCTCCATTTCCAGAAGGGCTTGTCTCAACCAAATAACTGTTACCAGAATCAAGGACTAAAGCTGAATGCCAAAAAGTGCATTAGCATTATTGTATTTATGTAACCAACTGCTCTTGGAAACTACCACATTGACATTCAACCCCCAACAGTTGTTCTACTGGTTAGTGATTTGGGAGCCTACTTATACAGTCATCTAGCATTCAACCAGTCTGTTTGCTTTGATGGAGAAGTAGGTCTGTATTACTCAACTTTAAAAGCGTAGGGATAGCACCTTGGTTCAAAGATGTCATTGTCTGTGTATTTACCTTCATCCATTGAGTATAATACCCCCTTTAGTATGTACTTGTCGGACATGAGCAACAACTAGAGCTGTTCTAGAGAATACTGAGAAGAAACAACATGACCTGCATAGACAGTTTCAAAGCCCTATGACTATACTCTTACAGACCATTACAGACCAAAATGGGCAAAGGTGTTATGGATGGGTGGAGGTGCCTAGCCTATAAAACATCTGACACAGTACTCATGGACCTACTGCACATCTACAGGTTAAGTGGTATCTAAAATACTCAATTCAGAGATCTCAACCTTTTCTGCAAAATACAGAACTGCTTGAAGGGACAGGTACATCTTGCCGAAAATACCACTACCCTGGAACAGACTCCCCTTCCATGTAAAAACAGATTCCTGTCCTTATGGATAGGAGTAAGTAAATTTACAGCAGGACTGTCCTTTGTGCTAGAAATGAACAGAAGCAGCACCTAAATGCCGTACCTGGCAGCAGGGTCCCTTTTCAATACTCGATGGTATGACCCCAGAAGCATTCTTTCCCAAATGGAAAGTATAGGAATAAAAATCACAGTAAGTGTGATTTGAACATGTAATACTGCTAGGCTTAAAGTGGCCCTTGGGGCAGTTAGCCCTGTGTTCACCATGTTCACCAATGGACTTGTGTAGATGATGCTAGTGGCATTACAGGTCTGGCATGGTAGCCGTTGAATTCTAGCTTTGTGAGGCTAGTCGGCAGTATATGTGGTATGAACTGAACATCTTGGCAAAGTTTAAAGTGCAGTGCGGGAGATACCAGATATATACTGGAGCCTTCTCTTTCCTTTAAATGTGAACATTTGTGATAAGAACAAAGTGAAGAATCTGAAGGGCTTTATTATGGATGAGTTAAGTGCAAGGCAGAGGTGAGCAGTCTCTCTCTCTAGTTTTGTTTAACCAACTTTAACATAAACTTGCCAAAGATTCCAAGAACAACCACAAGGCATTCTATAGTTATGTCAAGTATCTAAATGCCAATGCTCAAATCTGCTCTGAGCTACAACAAAATGGCATTAAATATACTGATCCCAAGTATATTGCCAATATCCTGGCAGATCGATTCAGTGCCAACTTCACCCCCTGTCACCCCCTAAAGGACCCATCTCAATACCAAAAGATTGTCAAATTCATGGCCACACAGGTAAAACAATGCACTCTCCAAAGCTAAGAATACAGCATCCATGGGACCAGATGACATCCCAGGCTGTGTACTACATGAACTACAAAATGAACTGGCCCCTCACCTAAGTGTCATGTTTAATCATAGCCTCACCTCTGGCTTCATGCCCAAGGAGTGGCGCACAACTACAGTTATCCCACTCCACAAGGGGGCATCCACCTTGGATCCTGGAACTATCGTCCCATCAGTCTGATGAGCCTGATCTGCAAAGCCATATAATGCATTATCATGGAACTTATAAACAAAGACATTGGCAACGTTCAAACACTGGACCCCACCCAGTTTGGCTTCATAAAGGGTCGATCTTGTTTCCTCAACCTGATTGACTTCTTCAAATCAGTCTCTAGAGCCATGGATGAGGGTAAGGTGGTCCACACAGCCTATCGGACCTCTCCAAGGCCTTCGACACCATCCCCCCACTTACTAAGCTGGATATTAATCCCTACATCACTTGATGGGTTGCCAACAGGCTTACTGACAGAACCCACATTGTAAAAGTAGCTGACTCAAAATCCAGCTCCAGACAAGTGGAGTACCTCAGGGTTCAGTCCTGTGACCGCTCTTGTTTGGCATCTACTTTTCAAGTACAGGCCAGCACTAAGGGAGTCTAGCTAACAAAGTTTGCAGATGACTGCAAATTGGGTGCCATTATTGAATCCCCAAATTATGTGGATATTCTACAAAAGGGCCTTACAGAAACAGACGCTTGGTGCCAGAGCCATGAGCTCAAGCTAAATGCCAAGAAATGTATAGTTATCCCCTTTGGGAAAAACCATGTACCCATGAATTATCACACAGGTGGCAGTACACTAAACACCGGAAGTGTGATAAGGGACTTAGGGACACAGGTGGACAGTGGTCTCACCTTCGATGACCACATCACCACAACAGTCAGGAAATCCTTCTATGTGGCACACCTCATCTCTAAGGGCTTTTCATCCAGAAAAAAGGTCATTGTCCCCCTGTACTCATCCTTCATTAGACCCATTATAAAGTACAATGCCCCATTTGGTATATACCTCACAAGACATCTGCAACAACTGGAAAAGCCACAGAAATGCCTCACTAAAAGAATCACAAGCCTAAAGCAGATGCCCTATGCTGACCATCTAAAAAAAAAAAAAAAAAAAAAACTCCAGCTATACTCTGTCGTATATTGCCTTCTCAGAGGCTATCTCTGCTTAACATACAATGCCATGTCAAACCCATAGCTGTTGGGCATGCTACACTTAAAGAAATCCCAATGAATCAGAGCCACACACTCCAGGGATCTAAACCTAGTCATCACAATGAATAAAACATGCTGGAGGGATAGGTTTCTGACCCAGAGACTCGCCATACTCTAGAATTGACTGCCCATACTTGTCAAGCTGAGCACCTCTTTGGCCCTTTTCAAATGGAACCTTGATTGAATGGGAGATAGGAAATTCACCCCGGGGATTGTTATGGCTAGACTTGTATAGGCCCTAGGGCCGATAGCCTAGTACCAAGCTATGAATCTATAAAACTGTCTACATCCATTCCCCTGCATTCCTACCCCACTTTCAAATGCATGACCATGGAACTGAAGGATAGCCATGTAAGTTGAGCAAAAAATGCTTTATGGTGTTCTAGTTTTTTGCAGTGTTTCACAAGATTTTTCTTGGTGGAGATCATCTCACTGTTAGTGTTCTTTTCTGCTAAAATGCAGCAACATCAGAGCTGATTATAATACTGACAGAGATATTATATGATCTCCAATTTGCATATTTGATTTCATTTGAAATGGAAGTTACAGAACTGAATGTCACATAGAGAGCCTAAATTTGTTTGGTCCCTAACTTGCCTCTTTTCCTAAATATAGCTGAAAAAGTAGTCTTCATGCATGGCCTGCACTTAACTAATGTACCTGAAGTAACTAGTCTATACTTGACAATATTGCATGAAGTACCCAAACTCTCATGTTTTTTACAGGCTGTAATTACTAAAAGAAAATTATCTAAAATATATAACCCTTTGCTTTTTCAGCAAAGTCCTGTGATCTTCAAATTCTGGCCACTAATCAGCAGTTGTTGTATCTTTTGGCTTTTCCCAGTTAGGGGTCGCCACAGCGGAACTCCGGTCCACTAATGATTGGCAGTAGATTTTTATGTACTGAGTTGCCAGCCCTGACGCACAACCTTCAACAAAGGTATGCCCATTCATGCATGTCTCCACACAGAATACGCTTTAGCTGAGAATCGAACAGGACAACGTCTTACTGTGAGGTGACAATGCTACTGCAGCACCACCACCACAGTACCCACTAATCAACAGTGATGGATTAAATTATGTTGATCCAAAGGTGAATACTATATGAGTTAAATATTTGCACCACTGATGCCTTTGTCCTCTGCAAAGATAGACAGGTAATGTATCCAATACTGGGTAAGTAATAACCTTTAAAGACCTGACCTTACATCTCTACGAAGTTGTTGTTTATGGAAAGAAACTTTGTTATTTAAAGATTTCTTTTATTTATTTATTTATTTATTTTCAGTTTGATTACTGGGGTAGTCCACTGGGCCCAAAAGTGCCTGTTTTCAGTGGAGGCCCAGTGAGAAAAGCTCCATAAACAATACAGTAAAGATTACATAATTATAAAAGGTACAATATATAATACATGTACAATAACAGTACAGTAAGGAATACGTAAGTATAAAAAGTACAGCATACAGCACAGTTTACAGATGTTAGCATTCAGAGCAAGCATGGTCAACTGTCTTCACAATGAAAGATCTAAGGGTTATAATGTACAGATTATTTGAACTTACATTCTTATACTAGTAGAGTGGAGACAGTTTACATGCAGTTATTCAAAATAAGTAAGGTATACACTTTACATGCAGTCAATAGAAATAAGTTGCTATTTACATTATATACAAATTTGAAATTATGTGAGAGTTGCTTAAGCAGTTACTGAGAGCTTGAGTCAATCCTAGGAGAATAGAAATGGGAGTTAGAGAGAGGTTAGGAACTAGGAGTAAAAAGACCTCCTTGGGGAATTTCCTTAATAGAATTTAGGCAGGGTGAAAGCAGGAACATTTCCAGTTGGATGACAGGTATGAGAAAAGCTGCGTTTTGAAGGTTTCTGAGTTTGGTATAGTCCTAAGTGAAGGAGGGAGAGAATTCTACTTCTTGCCTAGTGAGAAAGAGAGGAGAAGCTGGCCAGCAGGTCGTTTGGGTTTGTGGATAGAAATTAAGTTTTGGTGTTCAGATCTCAGAGATCTATTTGGGATGTATGGGGAAAGGATGTTTATTAGGGCTGGACATTTTGTTGGGTGAAATACAAGTCTGTGATCAGTGGTAAGTTGTAAGCAGTTTAGGTGTTTAGAGAGTTCTAGCCATTTCAGAGATTGGAGGGTAAGGCAATGATGGGTAGAATTTTTGGATTTGGTGGCAAATTTAGAGCTCTTATTATAGCAATTTTCAAGTTTAGAAGTAATGGAAGAAGTCATATTAGTTAGAAGAAGGGATCCATAAAATAAGGATGGCAGAAGGTAAGTAGTGTTCAGGGTATGTCTAGTAGAGTTGGAAAGAAAGAGATTGTTTCTGTAAAGCATACCTAATTTTTGGTTGGTTTTCTTTATATTTTGTTGAATGTGGATATTGAACTTGAGGTGTTCGTCTATAGTAATACCAAGACGTTTTGCAAAAGGGACCACTTCTATAGCTGAGTTGGTTTGGCTAAGGACTTTGAATGCATTTTTGTCATAAGAGAAAGTCCTAGATGGAGGGAAAAGTAGTATTTTTGATTTATTTGAGTTGAGAGAGAGGTGGTTTTGGTGTATCCAGTTCTCAGTGGTAGAAAATGCAGTTTGGGTTTTAGTCAGCAGTTCAGGAAGGTTGGAGGCAGCACAGACTAAAGTTGAGTCGTCTGTGTATTGGATAACTGTTGTGTCAGGGATGGCAGTGTAAAAGTTATTAATGAAGATGTTGAAAAGCATAGGTCCGAGGATGGACCCCTGAGGTATGCCGGTGGGGGTCGGTAAGAAGGAGGAGGTGGAGTTCTTCCATCTGACTGCTTGAGATCTGTCTGACAGGTAACTGGAGAATCAGGATAAAGTATTAGGAGAGAGATGAAGGTTGGAGAGATGATAGAGAAGGTGATTATGGGAAATGGCATCAAATGCTTTAGAGAGATCTAGGAGAACTGTGGATACTAGGAGTCCGGAATCACTGGCTTGGTTGACTGTTTCTAAGAAGGAGAGTATGGTGGTTATAGTGCTATGGTCAGGGCGGAAGCCATGCTGGGTAGGTGTAAGGAGTTGATTCTGGGCCAAGAAAGGCATAAGTTGGTGGGGGATACATTTTTCTAGAATTTTGGAGATTGGAGAGAGCAATGGGGCGGTAATTAGAAATATTGGTGTTTTTGCCTCCTTTGTGAAGAGGAAGAATGTAGGCTCTATGCCAGAGTTTGGGTACATATGATTCCTTTATGGATCTATTCATTAAGATGCTGATTGGGAGTGCAATACAATCAGCAGCGCATTTTAGGAAGGAGGAGGGTATAATCTGGGGCATTGGAGCATGGCTTTAGTTTGGATAGGAGTCTTTTTATAATATTAGTTGAGACTGGTTTGAGCTCAAACATAAGGGGAATGTTATTAGGGTTATTGGAAGGTGACGAATGAGGGACATGTGGATTATTGTTTGGTAAAGTTTTGGTCAGGTCAGCAATAATTTCTATAAAGAATGTGTTGAATTGTGAGCTTAGTTTGAGGTCAGATATACTTGAGTCAGGTCAGGGGTTATTCCTGGAGCCTGGATGGAGAAGAAAATTAATGGATTTCCAGAATTGTTTGGGGTTTTTATTGTTATTGGACTGGAGCTTAGTGTAGTTATTTTTTTTGTCCATGGTGATTAGTTTTTTTTGCGCGGTTGCAGAGTTGAGTGTATTGGAGCAGGGAAATGGGCATTTTTATTCTTTTGGTAAAGCTTCCAGGATTTGTCTCTTTGATGCATGATTTGTTTTGTTTCTTTAGACAGCCAGGGAGCAGTATTCGCTTTGATTCATAGGTTCATACTAGGCTATCTGCCCTAGGGCATTTATAAGCCTAGCCAGAATGTGTTTGGCTTTCGCCACCCATTTTAAATTAATTTTGCTATGCCCTTTTTTGAGGCTAAACCTACTTAAAAGTTTAATCCTGTATCCCTGTGTTTGAGTCCTTCAGCCTCCATTTGCTTACTGTGCAAGAGAGGTTGGCCCAATGATGAGCACCTGCTCAACAACTTCCAGGATGTAAAAGGTCAGGTCTTTAATGGAAATTGCTGTCCAAAGACTGGAAAAAACACTTATTCATCTTTGCAGAAAAAAAATGTTAATTTATTATTTTTTCTTATGGTCATCTATAACAATGTCTTTCCTGAAATCATATTGTGCAATTAGGCCACAAAAGGAGATTTTTGTTGCATAACACATACATGTGACACATACGTTATCACAAGTTCCATGATTAATGCCCCTAAGATGAGCATTTTAACAATTTTCCCACAAATCCTAAATGCTGCATTTCATCTGGAGAATATTTCCACATAACTTTACTTAAATACATTTTTCATCAGTTTTGCAAAGTCCTTTGTAAGACCTCACCTGAAAAAAAACTAGTTAACTTTATACACTTTATCACTTGAGATTGGACAGGGAAAAAGTATAACATCATTGTATCCTCTGCTGCTGTATGTTTGAGCCGTTTTATGAAATAGGAGGGTTACCAGAGGGCAAAGTGTTTATAGACGGTTGTTATAAATAAATGTTTTAAAATAGAGATGTTGTTTGTCTTTCGGCTTTTTCCTGGTAAGGGATCACCACAGCGGAACTCTGGTCCGCTAATGATTGGCAGTAGATTTTTATGATAATGCCGGGGTGCCAGCTCGACGCCCAACCTTCAACGAAGGCACGCCCATTTATGCACGCATGTCTTTCGAATGCTACTCAACTGTGGGGAGAACATGCAGACTCCAAACAGAAGGTACTCCCAAGCCATGCTGAGAATCGAATGGGAGAACCTCTTGCTGTGAGCTAACAATGCTACCGCTGTACCACCGCGGCATTATATGTTTTAAAATAGAGATATTAAAAAAAAAATTAAAGTTTAAAAGTGTCTTATTTTTACATTAAGATAATAGGTTACATTTTATGAATGTGAACCCTTTAGTAACATCACATTGGATATAGTTCTCTTTTTTTGTTTTTTTGTCATACATGTTCAGCTGTGTATGTTTTACAATAAATATGCAGTTGGAAAAAAATAAGCATATGCATTTTATCCAAAAATGTGGCCATCGCTTCTCACAATGATGCATTTTAAGATGGAATTGTACAGAAAAGCTTTAAAGTTCATGACACAGACCTTTCAGAGGAGCTTCCCTCACTACCATTTGTTAGAAGCAACAGCATTACAAGTTCATATACATTGTCTGACATCTCCTTATAATGTTATTGCACATCAACATTAAATGTGCAAAATATCATCTATGACACTTTACCTTATGAGCAGCTATGCTGCCCTTTCATACATCATATTTAGCATATTCATAATTATTGCTAGTTGATTACAGTAACCCCTCCCATTTCCTGGGTTTATGTTCAGTTCTCATAACCCTGCATCACCCCTTTCCCGTGAATTCATGCTCAGTGTTTGTTGCCCAGTGTTACTTTCCTCCTGTTTCACAAAGTCACATTCAGTACTTGCTTCCGGTGCCATTCTCCCCATCTCATGAATCTATGTTCGGTGCTTATCCTTTATAAGGTGACGTAATGGCAAGTGATGTCTCACAGGTCCAGGACATTGGAGTTCTTTCTGATATCCATGTGCTATCTTCCTGGGAATTATGTCATTGCTCTTTCCTTCCATTTGGACTATGGTTTATAAAGTTACAAAATATCACTTCACTTACCAAGATATTAAATAACTGACTACATAAACCTAAATGCAAAAGTGAACTAGTTAAATATGTAATGTATAGCAATTCCTTCTTAACCTTACACTTGCAAAAGGTTTTCTGTTCAAGATCGTAAAGACAAAATAAGTGCAAAGATACTAGTTATTTGCTGCAACAACAGGTTCCTTTTTTAATTGGCATATGCATTTGAGATCTAGCATCCCTTTATATTACACACTCGCACACAGTGCTTTATTTGTTGTGAAATGAAAGCATATTCAACTACTGTGCAAACACAAGGCATTCAAATAACGTTAAATCACGTATTAAACTGTAATATTCTCCTATTCGTGTAGATACGAAAAGAAATCAACATGCTGCAGTGATGTGCATAAATATATATAATCAGTTGTTTTGTAAGGTAGTTGGATGCTGCATTGACTCATTCTGTCTCAGCTTCCTTTGTATTTTAAACAGTGGTAGCTATATTATGGGATTAAATTTGCATATAGTTGGACAAGAAACTTGTCATTTATTTGCAGTATTATTAATGTACAGATGCCGAGGCAGAATTTCTGGAACTCTATGCCAGTTTCCAAAATATAGTACATGTTTCCTCACATTGTTCAAACCCGCAAAAGTACAGGTTCAAAAAAACATGGTGAATACAGAAAACTGGAAACAAATTCTACCACATTTCACTGATAATATACTGATTTTTTATTTTTAAATTATGTGTGCAGTCATACGTGGGTAGTTTTACACTTATTCAGAGTTTCATAGAATTTCCAAAGCAGTGTCACATGGACTACAATCACCTTCCTAATAACAACTCTCATAAACTGCATCCTGCCTTCCAAAGGCAAAATGAGTCAGGGACTGATTATGAATTTACAGGAACCCATCTGATCATCAAGGCTTGCCTTAAAGGAATTGAGAATATCACTCTGTTTTGTATTTAATTGAACATTACTCCAGGAGGGATAATAATAATAAATTTGTCCCTTCAACGTGTCTTTGATGATAGAGACTACAGCTTTTAGTTTGAGTGCTTGTGAAGCCATCTATCTTTGAAGGTATTTAGGTTGAGACCTTAACAGTATAGAATCCTAGTCTCTAAATCATCTTTCAGGATTCTTTAAGAGACAGAGTAAAGGAACAAAAGTTCAAGCCTGTTTTGATTGCTGAGAATCTTTACTTCAGTGATCTTTTTAAGAAGGCACCTCTAGGGTCCTTTTACCTGCATGACGTGTTTGCATACAATCAGTTGGGGCACTATAGCTAGAATCAGACAGATCAGTACATAATATAACAAAATAATACATTTTGACATTTAGTTACTGTTTGGGCTAGACAGAATGATTTCTGACTAATGTAGTCATGTGATGGTCAAAGGATAGTGAATTGTCTATAGAGGTGCTGAAGTCCCTGACAACAGTCTGGAATGTTGTCTGTACTAAAAGATGTTGCTGAGATTAGTTTAAAAAGGTAAATTAAATGCAAAGAAGTGCAGCATTGCTAAGTCCTTATCTAATACACCATTAATTTGTATGGCACAGCAGTTGCTTGCCTAAGAACATATTGGATACTGAGCAAACACCACCACCCAGCTTGCAGTCATCTTTAAATTTAGTTAGTTATATGGCTCTGTCAGTATTTGGCTATCTTGAATAGAAGGGGTCTCAGAAGTGATTCTGGAGGAATGTTACTAGTTAACTTTTTGTTGTCTATGGTGACAACCTGCCACTGTAACTATAAATTCTGTCTGTCACCTAGTTTGCTATCGATCTTTCAACATAACAGCCTACATTTAAGCCTTTAAGATTGTGTACAATTCCAGCACAGAGATTACTGTCAAAGGCATTATCCAGATCCAGGTACACTATACAAACTGCATGACTACTAACTATATTTTCAGTGCCCTTCTCATAGAATTACAAAATCAGCAAAAGAAAGCCCAGAAGGAATAAAGGTCTGCAATGATATAAAACTAGAAAAAAATGCTTGAAAAATCACGCAGACCACCATGCTGAAAAGCATAAAAACTTTTAAATTATCACAAAGACAAGCACTTTCAGGAAAACCCTTCATCAGTTCCATAAAATCATAAAATGCATCTATACATTTATAATACTTTCAAACCAATCAGAATCAGAACTAAAATCTCCTCCCCCTCAAAACAGGTTTGATAGGGAGTGTACATTATTTTATCTGACAAAAATTCAGCTATCTGATAGGATTCAAAATTCTCTGTTTTATTTATGATGTTACCACTGCTGGCATTAATACTAACTACCTGTAAGTCCATGAATGAAAATGTATGACTAGTATTAAAAGCAACATGTTGTGCTAATGCATTATGCCTTGCTCCTAACCTAATATCTCTTAGATGTTGTAACACTATATCTTTTAATTGTTGGTTAGTCTTAATACATAGAAAGAATAACATTTTCCACATTTAGCTAAATATATGACATTAGTTGTGTTACAGTTTGCATAAAGGTGGGGTTAATAAACACATTTAGTAATAGGATGAACAAACCTATTTTCGGATGCAATATATGAGCAGGATTTGCAATGAGAGCATGGCAATGTCCCACTCTTAATAGACTGGGAATCCTTCTTGTGCTTAAGCCCCTTACATAATCTCCTCTTTAAGTTCAAACAGTTGTTAAATACAAATGAAGGTTGATCTCCTATACATTTCTTCAACTTTTCATCTGTCAATAAGATTTTCCAATTATCCCTAATTATACTACAGATCATATTGACATCATTAGTGTATTTTAAACAAAACCTCAGGGAGTTAGGATTGATGTTCCTTGGGGCTTGACACCTCTCTATTCTACCAAGCCCCTTACTTAATTCAACATATTATCCAATTCATGGTCTTTATATCCTAATGCCTAAAGCCTTGAGTGCAACATCACTATTTCCTCATTAAAAATATCATTATCAGTACATAATCTAGAAGCTCTAAGAGTTTGTCCTTTTACAATAGACAAATTACAAAATTAAGTAGATATAATTTTCCTTTAACAAAACCACATTGTTCTGGAAGTACAGCAGTAAGATTTTTTTTATATATATATATATATTAGAACGTATTAAATCAGATTTAATGTGCTCCATGGCTTTGCAAATTAGCACTGGGAAAAGCCGAAAGAAGAAGAAGAAGGCTGATGACCTTATAATTTCTGGGATCTAAGACAACCCCCATACTTCAGGAATGTACCCTTAGGCTGTGCTTAAGTTTATCAGTTTTAGGAGAGGTTCAAGAAAAGGTACATTTGGTATCATGAATTAAGCAACTAGATGAGCTGTCAGGGCCCACAGAGATGGTATTTCTACCTTTAGAGAGTGTAGTTTGGATGTGTTGCAGGAAGGAAAAGAGGCAAGAATTTTGGAACTTCAATATGTATTTCTGATGGGAATTTGTCTCTAAGTCTATTTAAATTTTGGCCTCTTATAAGCCTTAACTTGTTACTTCCTTTTATTATAGAACTTATTAATGCTGGCATTTCAGCAAGGTAACGTATTCTTTCTGAATGAAACCGCTTCATTTATATTATTTGTTAAATGGTGATGAAATGCATTGGCATAAGCGACAGCTGACCCAACATGTGGATGGAGATCTACAGCTTAGTATGGATAGCTGATCATATACTGTTAATAGGTTTGCCGTTTAAAATCCTTGAATTGAGAGGTGTTCATTACAGTGTGATCAGATGCTCTAAAGTTCAAGATGACCAATTTGTGCCATATTTGTCCACAGATAAGGGTGACCATACTTGTCAACAGATAAGGACATTGTAGGAGTAGTACAACTAAGTATGGTGTATGCATGAATGAAGATTTTGATCTCCAGTGGCCTGATCATCTATTTGTATAAAGCAGTTCACATTTACTAAGTCTAGGAGTTTTGGGACATACCCAATGTTAGCAGTGCAAGTTCTTTAGTTAATCAATGGATAACTGAAATTATCCATCAACAGGCATTTTTGTTTATGGATTGTTCTGTAAGCAAATTTAAAAATTGTTGGTTGTTCTGAAGGAACATAAAATGTGATCCATAGCATGCTATGACTTAATAATTGGTCTTATTTCAGGTAATTTAAAGTGAAATAAGTTCAGTTGTTGGGTAGCAAGAAATCAGTCTGGAGATAATCGTGTCTCAGACAAATATTGTTACTCTCCTGCATTTTCCAGCAAGTCTAAATGCATGATAGATGCTGAAGCTCAGTAAACAGGAAGCACTATCTCAACATTAAAATCAAATGTGTGTTACAACAAACATATGGAAGTGTTCACTTTAGTAGATATCCTTGACATGCATCGATGCATTAAGACTTCTGGTGTTGAGCAGATCAGCTTTGGTATGTTCCAGATTATAACAAACCTTTTTAGCTGCATTGGAATACCCAAAAGACAGATGTTGCATAAAAATGCAATATGGGAATAGCATACTCGTTGGCTATTTTATATAAGTCAAGAAAATAAAATTGCAGGCCATCCTAGGTGCAGCAATTCAGGAAATCTATTACCTCATACCAAGATGAGATGTAATGAATTTCCCTAGAAAGGCACAATTTTTAAAGCCAATTATCTTCTCTTTGGATCTGGGCATTATTCTGGGTGAGGATCCAGTAATGGCCAGAGTCTCTCCTGCATTTGACACATGCAGACCAAACTCCAGTTTCTCATACTGTGTGTCCTTCTGGGTTGAACACCTTAGGTCATTTGCTCCATAGGGTTACCACCACCAAGTCATACTCATATTTATCCTGTCTGAGGGACTATAGGGTCCTCAAGACATCACAGATCCTGGCACCGGAAATGTAGTTAGCACGCTGTCTTTGTCGAGCACAGTGAATGTACAATCAGTGTGTCTAATGCATTTGCCAATTACTAAGATATTTCTATTTGAAAGGGGCACTGGGAAGTTTGCAGTGCATAGCCTGCTGACTGAATAATTTATGTGACTATAGTAGAGATTTGTAGTGGATTGCTGTTTAAACTCTTTAATCTTTATGCAGCTCCCATTTTTACCAACCTGCTATATGAAGAAACTGAATGCATGCTATAAATGATTACACACTGGATTGAGCTTCCACAAATATCTTTCCTACACACAGCTCAAAACTGCACACAGCCTGATTGATAAACCCCAAAATTGTCATTATTTCAACATAAGTCAGCACTACTCATCTATAATGGAACTGCACTCAAGAAATAAATGTCTCCTAATTTCTAGTGAATCTAAAACCACTGGTCATGACTGACTTTACACAAAATTTTGTCACTACATTGTGAATCAACATACCAACTGAACTACGACAACCAGAAAAATTGAAATTCTTTGAAGTCAGATGTAAACAATACCTGTCCAACTATTGGGTATGGTGATGCTCTGCACCTGGGTAATCACAGCATCTCAACACACTAACTGTATATTCTTACAGAAATTCTCTTTTCTACTTTTACATAGCTAACATTCAAATTTCTGCCCCATTTTTGTATATATCATATGTATGCCATTTGTTTATTGTCTTTTGTTCATGCATAAGTATGTTTTTAGAAACCTTGAATTTTTAAAACACACTTATGGCAGTTTAATAAAAATTAAGATCACATGTTATGTTTCTAATAGATGCACAGATTCATAGGTAAGTACAAGGCTAGCTGCCCTTACAGGCCATTTTAAGCCTAAACAATTTTCCCTTCAAAGGTGAGAATCAAACCCTGTACCTTATGTCTGTGAGTTAAATGCTTTAACCATTATGCCACTCTCTTGCATACCAGCCATTATGCTTTAATATGTAACATGGAGCTTTTCTCCCCAAGCCTCCACTAAAAACTGGTTTTGCATATTCGGACTGTCTGTTCAAAAAATGGAAATAAGTAAATTAAATAAATAAAATAAAATAAAACCTCGATTCTTGGAGGCTAGGGGGGGGGGTGAATATTTTACAACCTCAGCATATGTTGGCTTGTGTGAACTTATAGAGGTATGGATGAGTTTATATGCTGCATACCAACCATCTGCTTAGGTGAGAGGGTGGTTTCCTGGTTATACAAATAAACTCTCACAAGTCATGTCATGTTGTCCGGTAGTAGTGGGTTTTCATTGAACATTAATCAGTTCCTACTCTGCCTGTGAACATTAATTTGAATGAGGCTGGCAAAAGAAGAGATAAATGTAGAGGTGGCTTCCATGTCTGCCAAACAGGATGAATTGTCAAGGAAAAGAATGATTCAGAGAGCCCATTTTGTCAGTAAGCAAAGAAGAGAAATTAGACAGATAAGCTGCATTGCGAAGGAGATGTACAAGGTGAGGTGACGATGTGCCAAAACTGACGTAAAGACTACTTGAACTTTCAGATATGAAATTACACAACACAGTCTAATCTGAGAGTAGTACACAGCTACAGCCTGGTACAGAATAGATCACAATAGTAAGAGGGTGAGAAACAAATTCAGCATAACAATAGTATGAGGGCTGCAGAGTGCATCTATATTACACGATCGACCATTTAGGTTACCAAATACCTAAACGTCGAACTGGTAATATAAAAAAATTAAAACAGCGAATGGCCGAGTTAACGTAGGGAATGAATTCCCTCAGCCACAAAAAAGAAAAAAATTTTAAACCAAAATGAAGTGGGGGGCTGTGCCCCCCACACCATCCCTAACTAAATATACCAACTCCAAGATCACTCTACAGTGGAGAAAGGGACAAAATTCACATAACGGCCAAGGGAATTCCTTCCATGCATTAAACCATCCGTTCGCATTTTTTTGCTTTCGGTATTACCAGATCGACTTTAGATATTTGCTAACCTAAACATTTGATCAGGTAATAGGAACCCTGCAAAGTTAGTATAAATTAAACACAGTATAATCTGAGAGTACTAAATAGCTAGAGTTTAGTACAGTGAGCATAGCAATAGTGTGAAGGATGAGGAAGTAGTAAAAATTACACACATGGCACCCTGCAATAACAAGCTCAGATACTAACACTAGTAGAATTGGAGGATGGGAGAGATACTACCAACCCAACAATAGCACAACTGAAGGGTGCCCTAAATGCTATACAACCCCAATTTAAGGCTAGACTGCTGCCTAAAGAATAAAGAGAGGTAGGCTTGGATGCCATACAATACTCATTTTATGGAATCAGTATGCTCAGTTGCAACACGACAATTGCTTCTGAGATTTATAAGACTTGGCAGCTACTCACTCTGAAGCAGCCAAATGTAGGTACTGTCAACATTAGTCTTAGTACGAGGAAAAATGTAAGCTTATCAATAGAAAATAAGCTTATCAATAGAAGTTGATGGCTAATAAATGGTTGAGGGCAGTGAAGTGCTAATATATCAAGAGCAGCAATTTGAGCAACTGACCTTTAGCCAACAAATTATTGCAAACTAATAGCTAAAAGCTGCATCGTGCATGGCAGCACAGCTGAGCTGGGAGCAACAAATGATTTCCTACAAATAATGGCAACAGGATCTCACAGCTCAATGCAACTTCCAGCCAAGTTGTACTACATTTAGCAACCTTCAGCAACTGTGCAGGCAAGGCAAGGGACCAAAACAAAGTGAACACAAGGAACTAACATGCATTTTCTCACTTGGAAGAAGTCTGTAACTATAACCATCATTATTTTGGCTTTTAATGCAAACTCATTTCTCATAAAGACAACAATTTTAAGAGGAAACTGGAAATATGTGTAAAATAAAATCAAGTAAACCAGTGCCAGATGAGAGGTCTGGACACAGGATGCATTCCTGACTATGCCCATATCAAATTTAAAACTTCATTTGCTCATGTCATTGTTTAAGTGCAAATTCCTTATTTATATTTCTTTCTGACTCATATTTACGATTTAAAACTGAAAAATATGTTTCTTATTTTCTATTTTTTTTACTTTTGCCATTTATGCTGCCAATTGTTTTCCAGCTGACACAAACAAAAAGGAAAGTGAAAAATGCAATATTTGTGTTTTTACTTAGTGAAACTGACTTTGCCCTTCTGCATGACAAGATAATAAGGTTCAGTTGACTGTTATGTAACATCTTTTCTACTGCATGCTCCTAATAATTTACCCTTCTCGCTTTTTCTGTATTATACAGCTGTAATTACCAATAAAACTCTGCAGCACTCAACACTGCCTGCTTTTTTTTTTTTTGCATTCAACTTATGTGTAATTATAAATTATACTGTAGACACCATCTAACAGAAGGTAGCTTTAATATGTTAATAACTAAACAGATGCAGTGACTAATATGAAAGCATCCCATCTACAAGGACAGCAAGAGAATACAATCATCAAATGCCTCATTAGGTGTGACTTTTACAAGTACAAAATGGCTGACATGGAACCACTTTGCG
>NC_056737.1:287697610-287710110 GCF_019279795.1 Protopterus annectens
TATTCAGATATGGCACTTCATTTACCACACTGCAAATATGGTCATACATCATAATGTACTATTTACTGTCATAGTTGTTTTTAAATGGTCTGGAATTTTAATTTATGGTATTCCTTTCATTCACAGATCAGTTTCACGGGAGCTCATATGCCATATAAACCTCCTGTTATATTAGAACACTGATAAGAATGTTAGCATTCTGTACGCATCATCTGAACTGATATCACAAGCAAGTGTTTTGAAACTATCCTTTTGGGATATTTAATTAATATTCCTATTCATTAGTTTACATGTATATATATATATATATATATATATATATATATATATATATATATATATATATATATATATATATATATATATATATATATACAGAGAGAGAGAGAGAAGAGAATACAGGAGTATCTAATAAAGCAGCAAGCACTCACATGATTGAGTGAATCTAAAATGATTAACCTACAAAACAATGGGAAGATACATTAAACAAACAAAAAAATTACCTCCAATGTAGCACAGTTGCAATAAAACAAAATACAAAATCAACTATGTAATAAGAAAAAACTTTTAATTTCATAAGCACTTTGTTTCTTGCAATGAGACTTAACAGGCTGAAGTTAAACATCAGAAAAATACCAAATTTAAAGCTCATAAAAACTGTCACATGATGTCTCCTAAGTAGTAAAATTCAGTGTTTTAATTTCTTTTTAAAATTCTCACTGCCAGAAACTTAACTTGCTTCCAGTCTAACCTACCAAATGTATTCTAACCAATCTAACTGGTCTTCAGCATCTAATCTTCTACCAAAATTATTAACATAATCTATAACAGAATTAAAATTGTTATGTTGCCTGACATGCTGAGTGTCTGTATTAATCATTCATGCCGTTACTAATTTGTACTGTATGTTTAAATTCTAAAATGTAACTTCCCTTGTTGTCTTACCTTCACAGAATGTTATGTATGAATCACAGATTGCTAGGTACACCACAAATTTAAAATTACAAATAAAAATCCCGGTACTTTTATTTCTCTTCCTCTTTCTTTAACTAAAACACTTTGTTTAGAGAAAAGTGTAAAAAATAGGACATTTTTTTTGAATTTATCTAATATTTTTTGTTTTTATTTTATCTTAGAACAAGATAGAGTCTGATCATTTTAAGCCTATTTCTGATGATCTATTTTTGGACAACGTGGACAGTGCCAACACAGAAACTTTCAACAGGGAAATTTTACCTAATATGGGGAGGTACATATGGGGGGGGGTGTTGATTTTTAGCAAGCAAAAGAATACAAAGGTGTTTAATTATAATTGATCATTTTTTGTGTTGAGACACACATTCTTGATTGCTTAGTCTCCCATATTTGTGCGTTTTTGTACAGCAATGTAAATCATGTTACTCTGCCAAACTGTGTGGCATGTTTTTTGTACCATTAACAATCTTTCTGGCACTTAGATTAGAACACATCTATAATGTAGCTGATGTGGGGAGACTGGAAACTGTTCCTCCGTAGTTGTGGATTATCCATGACAATGATGTAAGACTCAAAAGGCTATTGTAGAATCATGTGAGCACCTACCAATGTATGTCCCTTGACACAGGAAATAAAAAAATAATTGAACCTGTAATTTCTGCATTACTTCAGCAAAAAGTAGTTGTCCTGACTACAAGCCCGTGTAGCACATTTATTTTGCTGGTCAAAAAATCAGGTAAGAACACCCATAAATTTGTACAAGACTTAGAGCAGTTAAAGCTATGGTAGTGACAGCTTTTCCTGTAGTGCCTAACCCCATTCGGATACTAAGGTCTATTCCAGCAACAACAACTGCCTTTTCAGTGATAGATGTTTCCTCTGCTTTCTTCTATATTCCTATACACTCAGATAGTCAGTAGTTGTTTGCCTTTACATACACAGGACAACGATACACATGGACAGATTACATCAAAGATTGTAAAACTGCCCACTCTTTTCTTTAGCAAAAAAAAAAAAAAACGAGATAAAATTCAGTAGATGATCTGCTTCTAGCTTCTGATTCGTACACCAGCTGTAGACAAGATGTTATTTTTCTCTTGCTAAAACTTGCAGAATTAGTATTTAAGGTTAATAACGCAAAACAGCTGTTGTGGAGACCACAAGTCCAGCGTTTAGGATATCTTATTCAGAAGGCTGTCGGCAAGTTTTACCTTCATGCAATACAGCTATTCAAACTGCACCATACCCTAATACATTAAAACAGTTTTGGGGCTTTTGGGGACTTACAGATTACTTCCAACAATTAATTTCTAATTATGCAAAGCTAGTAAAACATTTGCTAAAATTATCATTTCCCCTTTCATTTCAAAAAAAAATTGTATTAAGACAAATTTTGACTAATTGGTATGCGCCTTGCTTTTTAAAAGTAATTGAGTAATTCATTAATCAAAGTATTACATGTCTAAAAATATACTGTGTCAAAAAGTGTTCTTGTCCCTATACAGTCTTTAAAAACGCCATTGCGGACCTTTCTGCTGTGTACAGTGCGCTCATACTGAACTTCCCTAGTCACAACAATTAAGCATATTTTGATGATTGTTGATATATTTTCTGAGTGGGTTAAGCCTCACTCTTTTACTAAAAATGATATGATTACTGTCACCAAAAAAATGTTACTCAAATTAGCTTCCAGTTTTCAAGTGCCTTGCAAATTTAATTGGATAAAGGGATGCTTTTATCAAGTCAGATTATAAATCAAGTATGTACAGTCTTAAACATCCACATGCTATATCATGGTACACACAAACTCCAAGCCTTAAAAACTGCTATCAAACCATT
Source organism: Protopterus annectens (assembly GCF_019279795.1). Classification (NCBI taxonomy): domain Eukaryota; kingdom Metazoa; phylum Chordata; order Ceratodontiformes; family Protopteridae; genus Protopterus; species Protopterus annectens. The sequence goes on from NC_056737.1 coordinate 287,700,425, forward strand.
AAGGTTAGACGTACTAAGCTGTGTAAAAAATGGTCACAAATGTTCAAAAGCATTGCCTCTAGTATTATTTAGTGCACATAGTAGAGTCAGTAGCACTGAAAAGCATTCACCACATAATATTTGCATGGAAATACTTATGAAAATGCCCACCACTCCACTGCCCAAAAATCTGGAGTTATAAAATGTTGATGAATCTGTTTTTCTTCATTAAAAGTGTCTTCTATTTACTCTGTACATCTATACCTTGAAATTGCTAGATCCTAGCAACATCTGAATTCAAACACTCAGCATGACATTCTGTCAAGGAACAATGTTTTCATATAGACTTTATCCAGAAAGCACTTTCTTTATTCAAGAAAAGAGGAAAGGACTCCTTCTGGTGTTTCTTGCAACCTCTACGGCCATCAGATGCAAAGGATCACCCACATACATTTATGTGCCACATGTAAAAACTGCCCTCCCTGCAGTGACAAGATATCTATGTCATTCCTTTGACTGATGATGAGCTATTCATACCCCATACCAAAAGTAAAAACAGGGAAACTAACGTATCGAGAAGTGAGGCCTAGTGACTGAACAAGGCCATTGTGGTTGTATCCAGAAGTAGTGTTAAGCAATTCAGCAAAGTCATCAATGGTAGGAAATAAGACTTAGCAATTATTCTGCAATGTCAACAAGTTTTTCATCAACATCACAATTGGAAATGAGAATTAAAGGCTTAGTAACATCTTCCACAAACGACAATGACTGAAAGTTGGCTCAAGATGCATGCAATGATAGAGATGATAAAGCTTTGCTTGTGGAACTGCACACAGCTGACATTTCAGGATGATGTTTGTTTGAAAATCAATAATATATCGACTAAAAAGAAGATGTATCATCTGCATTTTCAGATTCTCTAAAACCCTCTCCAGCCCCATTCTGCTTGACATTTGCATGGACTTATCATTGGGTTGTTTATCGTAATATTTATAATAATTTTGATGCACTTCCCTCTCTTATCTGGAGCCATTTGAAATAAAAGTACTGGGCAATTTATTAGCAGAGATGAAGGTGCAACAAAAAATCAAAGCTAGACATTTGGTTAAAATTGAGCAAAGAGCACTAGACTGGCATCATACATTTAACACTTTCTTTGCTGCATTATATACTTATGCAAAGAGCATGAATGTTAGTAACTGTTGGGGGTGTGCACATATACTGAATGCTCATTACAGGGATATTCCAGTAATTCCAATACTTGCAATTGATGCAGAAGCTGGAGCAGCATTTTCTAAAATCCAAACAATTTTAAAAAAATCACAAAAGTGTAACTGGAGGCATAGTTCTTTGAATTAATTTAACTTCTTAGCCGCATTAAGGGTGAAAGCACTCAATAAATTGATTCAAAGAACTTTGCCATCAGTTACGCTTTTACCTGGCGATTGTTTACTTTATTTGTGCTTAAATTGTTCACTGTTTCCCTCTTGGACTTTGTTTTATTTCCTAAAATTCTTCTAATAAAATATGAAAAAAATCCAAGCATAACTGTTTGCATGATCCTACCCTCTTTAGACAGGTTCCACCTCAATTATCAATGACTGCAAAGGGACATAGTTGTTACAGTAAGAACTGGACATGGTATGTCGGATGGAATAACTACAATTTCACCCAAAAGAAGATGTATGGTAGGGCTGGAGGGTTAGTATGGCAGCATTACATGAATTTTATTATATTTGTGGTGATCAGATTTATCCCTGGTTGGTCATAATGTTGCTAGACAAGTCAATATAAATCAAACTGTTTGACATACAGAGACTTTGCCTAGTGGAAAGTTTCATAATGCTCCCTGAAAGAGTTAGGCAAAGGACATTAAAAATCCAGTCAAAAAAATTCTTGGGTTTACCACCACACATAGAAAAGACTGTATTTAAAGTATTAGCACATATGGACTTGGTTAATGTTGTTATTTCTGGAGCAGGAATCCTGCTTACTTATGGGGCAGTAAAGCCAATCTGAGAAGTGAGAAAACTGTCTGAACTATTAGAAATACTAAGAAATGCTACTTCTGAATTAATACATCACATTTCTGTTGTAATGACTGCCATGGACAATGTGGCATTGCAGAATAAAATGGCACTTGATTTAACCCTTGCTACTAAGGATAGTAAATAGGTTTAAAGTTTCATAGATGTTTACTAGGCTAACGACCACAAGGGCCATTTTAAGCCTAGCTATGCATCCCTAATCTGCGAAAAGTTCTGCTACCCTTGATAAGTGTAAGCATGGGCCTGAGAGATGAACCAATTGTCCAAGTTGCACTTGAACTGGTTTAGGGAGGAACTCTGCTTCACATGGATGGGGAGCCTGTTCCATAGATGGGGTAATCTCTGGGATGCATACCTATCTCTCCAGCAGGTCCTATTTATATCACAGGCAAGGCTTACATTTTTAGAATGGGTAATTCTTGTGCTGTTTGTTTTGTGGCTATGCAGGAGGTCCATCAGAGTGAGGTATAGCAATGTCCTGTATGCTAGGCAAAGATCTCCCCTCAAATGCCTGTAGAAGACAGAATACAGGGATAGGGCCTTGAGGTGGTCTGCATAGTACATATTACTTACCCCCTGTATTCTTTCAGTGAAGAACATCTGTGGACATTCCAGTTGTTGAATATGCCTGGTTAGGTACATACCAAAGAGGGCATTGTACTCGATGACAGGTCTGATGAATGCTGAATACAATGGAAAAATGACTTCCTTGGACTTTGATGCCATACCTTTGTTTATAAGTTGTGCAACATAAAATGATTTCCTCACCACTGTAGACACATCAAAGGCTAGATTACTATCTATATGTGTCCCTAAGTCCCTGACTACTGGATCATCTCTAAGAGGTGTGTTGTCAATAATATAGTTACCTTGGATGGATGACTTCCCAAAGGATACTATTATCCATTTCTTGGCATTTAGTTTTAGTCCATGGCTGTGATACCAGTTACTTGTCTGTGTCAGCCTCCCCTGTAGAACATTTGTGTCAGTGTGAGATTCAATGACAGCTCCTAATTTGCAAGCATCTCCAAATTTAGTCAGCCAAAGACCACTGACATTGGCCTTGACTTCTGAGAAGTAAATACCAAAAATGAGCAGTCCAATGACTGATTCCTGACAGACTTCACTTGTGACTGGCCTCTTTGTAGAGGTGGACTCCCCAATTCTAACTTTCTGAGTCCTGTCTGTGAGCCAGTTGGCTATCCACCGGGTGACATACAGGTTTGTACCTAACCTCTTGAGTTTGTCAACAATGCTCGAGTGGGGTATGGTGCCTTAGCCAGGTCAAGGTAGGCAGTGTGAACAGTTTTGCCCTCATCCATTGCTTTGGTGATCTTCTCAAAAAAGTCTACCAGGTTGGGTAGGCATGATCTGCCCTTGTTGAATCCAAACTGGGTTGGGTCCTGTGTCTGGAGGTTTACTTTATCCCTATTGATCATCTCCACGATGATTCTTTCCATGACTTTACGTATAAGATTAGTGAGACTTGTAGATGGCTCATCTTTGTGCAAAAGGATCACTGTTGCCTTTCTCCATTCATGAGGCATGAAGCCTGTTTGGAGGCAACAGTTAAATAGCAATTCCAGACGCACTGACAGGACATGTTTCATGCTATTTAGAAGGCATCCAGGGATATTGTCCAGGCCACTGATGCAGTGTTCTTGGTCTTAGAGAAAGCATTAAGGACCTGTTCCCTAGCGATAATAGGGGAGTTATATTTGATGATATTTGCTCAGGAAAGGTTGAAGGGAAGAGAGAAGTAAAGTTGGAGATTAATTTATCATGCACACTCATCAACATGGAGTGCTGATCATCTATCCCCAACAACTTAAAATGCCATTCATAGTTGCCTAAAAATTATACAAAATGTAGCTGACTTGTCTGGATGAGAAGGAAGTATTCTGCATGTTTTTATGCTAATGGATATCATTATAATTACAGCAGATATAATTTTATTTAAGTGCAAAATGCTAATTATGAAGCTTCTTGAATCGAAAGAAAAAGTAATAAATTACAAAATGTGCTTATTAAAAATAGAGTAATACATTGCCACTGACCAGCATAATAGAAAATATATGACTTGAGTGATGCTTCACAGCATCAACTGGGGTTTGTGAAGGAAGAAGTGTAAAAAATCGGAGAAATGTTCTGTCTATAAGATATTTTCTTGTATTCCATCTTGAAACAAGATGGAGTCTGATGATTTTAAGTCTACTACTGATGAATTATTTTGTGTCGACATGAATAATGGCAGCACAGAAATTCCAATGTGGAAGATCGGAATCTGTACCTAATATGGAAAGGTACAGATACTGGGTTTTATGATTCTTAGCAATAAAAATAATACATTGGTGTTTAGTTTCCACTGATACATGTCTATAGTTTAATAACTGTAATATAGTTTGCCTAAAAGCAATAATAATACAAAAGAATGATGTTTCTTCTTTTCTGGCTGACAAGACCTTAATTGCTATGCATGTGTTTTCTTTTGCAATAAAAGAGACCATTTGACTCTGTTGAACTGTATTGCATGAAATTATTTTTTACCAAACTATTTAAGTGTTTGCAATTATTGTAAGAAACATTTGGACATCCCTTTGCTCTCAATCAATTATTCAACCTACTTTGAAAGCAATCTTTTAAATCTAAATCTCTGCACCTTAACCTTACAAAATGAGGTTGTCTTGATTTTGTTGTTTAAAAATACATAATACCCTATTTTTATGCAGGGGCCAAGCCTACCTGCACACTTGTGTGAAGATTGTGAAAGGTTGGGAAAAGGCTGCCAGCCTAGTCAAATAGAATTTGATACATGAGTCTATCATTTGTAAATATAAATGTAAAATACAGCCTTGTTTCTTAAATGAAAGAATACACTGTAAAATGTTGAACTTCAAGATTGTAGAAACATTGCCATCTGCTGTAAGGAAAACTAAGCCAAGCATTTCACATCTGTTCTTTTGAAGTTAAAATTATGTCTTGTATACCTTTTTGATCTAGCTAGTGGTGCCGAAGAGGCTAACTGAACACATTCTTTCTGTTGTCTTAACTTAAGGAATAATTACTAGAGTGTACATGTGAAATGTCTTTTATTGTAGTTTCCTGAGCAGGTGTCAGATTGCTAAATAATGTAGCCTTTTGGTCTGGGAACTCCAGACTAAGTGTCAAAATGATGTAATGTGTATACTGGGAAAACCTAAGAGTCAAAATGATGTAATCTGGGAGGGCCCAGCAGAGATGTTTGCTCGTGAGTTTAAAAACTATTGTTCAGAGAGAGACTGTAATAATTTTGATCTTGATATCCAACTCTCAGCACTACCTTATGCTCTCTTTATGTAAGTAGTATCTTAGAAGTATATTTTCTTGCAGTAATAGCTAGGAACTTAAAAGAAAGTTAGACTAAGTGTTTTTTTCTGTTATATCAGAACTTTCCTACTGTATTGTTTTAAGTTTCTGTGTGATCTCTGAACTCTTGAATGGCGCTGTGGTGTAGTAGTATTGTATTGTGTTTTTAATTATATATTATTAAATATTTTAAAACCTTTTACCTGTGGCTGGTTTGTGTTAAGATAAGTAAGCTATAGAGTACATTGCATATTTATAGATTTTATTGTACAAGTCCACTCTAGTAAGCCTTAGACTGATTAGTCATATTACCAATTGGATAATAATACTGCACAATAATAATTGGACACCCTTTTAAGGGCCTTTGGATAGCTTATAAGTATTAGCTGGTGGTGGCAGTAATTACTACCATATAGTCTGGGTAAAGAGGCACAACTGGAGAATCTGGGTCAGCCTTTCCCAGGAGTATCTGTGAAGTTGTATAAATACTTATCTCAATGTGTTTGTGGTGTGTCAGCTACCTGGGCAGGGAAACAAAGCACTGGTGGGACAGAGAGGGTACTGGAGGTTAGCTTGCCAGCTAGGCTGAGACATGGACCATATAGCTGTGCCAGTGGGGAGTCTTATTGGGGACTTGGGGAGCAAGGGAGCAACCAGCCCCAGACTGACTGTGATCTCTGTGTGCACTTAAGGGAAATTGTACTTTACTGTGTGTATTTGCTATCCTTTCCTCTTATATGAGACACCCTCCCTGGTGTTAGTGGTAAGAATTGAGGCTCCATGATTGCTGGGCCAGGGCACGGCCATCACATTGTGGTTGCAGTGGTTGGTATAAGATATCATCACTTGTGGTTTGCAGTGGTGTGGGTAAAGTGAATCCTCTAGCTCATGTACAGTGATCTCTGAAGGTGTTTTGTACTCTAAATCAGCTATGCAGTGAATACTCAGAGTTCAGATCACAATTGTTTTATTTCTTTTGTTAGTTTAGTTTGTTAGGGTGAGCAGGCAGCATGAAAGCACAGGAGTTTGGAAAGCTGACAAGGAGCCAGCTGGTGGAGATGTGCCAGGCTAGGGGACTGGTGCATGGAAACCTGACTAAGGCAGATCTGATTGCAGCCTTGGTTACAGCTGCATCAGAAAACAGCATCCAGGAGGACAGTCAGACTGGCAGTGGAGATACAGTATCCTTAGAGAATGGACAGCTCAACCTTTCTGCAAAGGGCAATCAGACTGGCAGTGGAGATACAAGATGCTCGGAGAATGGACAGCTCAACCTTTCTGCAGTGGACTTAAAAGTCTAGCTGGAGCTAAAGAGACCTGAGTTGGAGGCCAGGCATTTGGAGATAGAACCTGAAGAAAAGGAGCATCAGAGGAAGCATGAGAGGGAAATGCTGACTCTTTGCCAGAGTCATGGAGGTAATGGGGAAGGGAGTAACTGGACCCCAGAAGCACAACAGGTCAGTAAATTTATTCCGCAATTTAAAGAGGGGGATAATTTTGATAGTTTCATTCATATGTTTAAGAGGGTATGCAAACAGTATAGTGTTGACCAAAGGCTCTGGGTATGGTTCCTGACCCCCTTACTCCATGGGAATGCTGTAACTTGTATATCACAAATGCCTGACTCTGTCTGCTTTGATTATACTGCTGTAAAAAAATGTATTTTATAATGTTTTAAGCTAACACCTGAAATGTATAGGAAAAAGTTTTGTGAGCATAGATGCAAGGCAGATGAATGTGTGTGTGAATATATTGCTGAACTGAGCACTTATTTTCATAGCTGGGTGAGTGGGTGTCAGGTCACCACTTTTGAAGGGCTGGCACACCTTTTGGTGAGGGAACAAGCCTTTAGCACTTTGCCTGAGCACACAAGGATCAGCTGATAGACAATGTGCTACTTCAGATGAGTTGGGGAAGAAGGGAGACCTATACCTGGCAAGCAGGGCAGCCCTCAAAGGAAGGGGACCCCCAGTACTGCTCATGGGTCTAAAGGAAACCATGGAGGGCAGCACAGACTGCCACAACATAATCTGCCAGTAGCAGGGGAAGCCACTAGTCCAGGTACATGTCCAGGAGTTATGGTTAAATGTTTTGAATGCAACCAGTGGGGCCATGTGGCATACAGATGCCCACAGAGGCAAGGTGAGGAACCAAAGGTGAGGGAGCCAGTAGTGGGAAAGACAAAATGCACATAGTAGGTTGTCTTAAGAAAACAGGGGTACGGAACTACCATCCTGTAGATGTCTTGAGAGGGAAGGATTTGGATGAGGCAGTACTATGTACTTATGCAGTTACATGCAGTGAGGTTAGGAGACAAGCATGTGGGTCTGGTAGCCTGGGGGAGACCCAGACAGACTGCATGCTTGCAACCAGTACTGCTGTGGTGGTTACTTCAAGGAGGAGTTACTCTGTAGCAATGAGACTGAAGGTGAGCCACAGCTGTTTTTGGGTACTGATGTTCCCTTAGACAGGGTAACTGCAAGGGTAGAGGTGAGGAGTAGTATCCAGGCTGACAGTGAGGCACCACTGTCAGAGGATGCCAGACTTCCAGTGGAAGGCGAGCTGAGAAGGGTTACAAGGAGAGAATTTAGACAGGCTCAGCTCTCAGACCCTACATTGCAAGGCCTGAGGCAGGTAGCTAGGGAGGCACCTGATTTTCAAAGGAAGGGGAAATCTGTATACTGGGACAAGGGGTTACTATACAGAGAGTGGACCCCTGAGGGAGGGCTAGAAGGTGAGACAGTACAGCAGTTGGCAGTGCCTAGAGCCTACCATCTAGGGTTCTAGTCATAGCCCATGATATTCCCTTTGCAGGTTATATGGGCATAAAACATACAAAGAGGCATATTATGCAAAACTTTTATTGGCCTGGAATTTCCAGAGATGTAACAGGGTACTGCAGGACCTGTGAGCAGTGCCAAAAGGTAGGCAAGGCAGGAGACAAGGTGAGAGCTCCTTTGATGCCTTTGCCTGTGATTGGGCAGCCATTTCAGAGGGTAGCTATGGATATTGTGGGTCCTCTGAGTACCCCAAGTTCTACAGGGAAAAAGTATATCTTAGTGGTAGTGGATTATGCTACACAATACCCAGAGGCAGTGGCTTTGTCCTCCATTGAGGCAGAGAAGGTGGCAAATGCTTTGTTAGAGAATTTCAGCAAGGTGGGTTTCCCAAAAGAAATACTGTCTGACAGAGGTGCCAATTTCATGTCAGACCTGCTGGCTTGTCTGTGGAAGTCCTGTGAGGTGAAGCACATGAAGACCACTCCCCTACCATCCCCGTACTAATGGTATTGTTGAGAGGTTAAACTCTACAATCAAGTCCATGCTACGGGCATTTGCAGATCAGTTTAAGAGGGAGTTGGACAAATATTTGCCCCATGTGTTTTTTGCTTACAGAGAGGTTTCCCAGGGATCGACAGATTTTTCACCCTTTGAGTTGCTGTATGGGAACAGGGTGAGGGGACCTCTAGATTTAATTCAAGATGAGTGGGAATGTCTGTGCGCATCTCACAAGGAGTCTGTTGTGACATATGTCCTAAACCTCAGGACAAGGCTCAAGGAACTCATGGGCTTGGCCCAGGAGAACCTGGCAGTAACCCAACAACAGAAAACGGTGTGGTATGACAGGAATGCTTGAGCTAGAGCATATGCTGTGGGGCAGCAGGTGGTTCTAATTCCTGTCAGACACAACAAGCTGCAAGCAGCTTGGGAGGGACCCTACAAGGTGGTAAGAAAGGTAAGTGATGTTAACTACATGGTGGAAGTGCTAGGCAGATGGCAGGGGCACAAATTGTACCATGTTAACTTGATGAAACCTTACCATGATAGGGAGGCCCTTGTGCTGAGTATTTGCAGTGGATTGCAGGAGGAGTCTAAGGGAGATCTGTGGCCTGATCTCCTCAGTGATGCTCGGGCTGACACCTCAGTGGAAGGGGTAGCAATGTCCCAGCAGTTATCTCCTACCCAGGTTTGAGAAATCCGAGCAGTGTTGGAGGAATTTGGAGACATGTTCACTGGGAAACCAGGGTGTACCCACCTGTTACAGTACCAGGTGGATTCAGGACCCCAAAGGCCTATTAGGCAGGTCCCTTATAGGGTGCCTGAGAGAGTCAAACAGACCCTAAGGAAAGAGGTACAGGAGATGTTGGAACTAGGGGCAATTCAAAAGTCCAACAGTCCCTGGGCCTCCCCAGTGGTGCTTGTGTCAAAGAAGGATGGCAGCACCAAGTTCTGTGTGGACTACAGGAAATCAAATAATCACACAGAGTCAGATGCTTACCCCATGCCTAGGACAGATGAGGCCCTAGAGCAGCTA
>NC_056737.1:287712610-287742610 GCF_019279795.1 Protopterus annectens
GTCGGTCTTCTCTGTTGTCGATCTTCCGGTGTTGGCTATCTCTCTGTCGGTCATTTGCAGTTTCAGTTAATTCAGGTAGACCCATATATATATATATATATATATATATGGCTCCCTATCACTTTGTCAAAAGGTCAAATCTCCAAAGATGATATGGCTGAGACCATATCGCAGAAGATTTGAATTGCTGACACTTGTGAATTGGGATCGCCGTACAGTGCGAACCCGGGATTTGCCATTTTCCTCACTGTAGTGCGATTGAGGAGTTGGTATATTTAGGTTGTAGGGGGTGTCGGTGAAGTGATAGTGATCCATACGTGTGTGTGTGTGTGTGTGTGTGTGTGTACACACACACACACACACACACACACACACACACACACACACACACACACACACACACACACACACACACACACACACACACACACACAAACACACACACACAGACATATATAAACAGATACAGACATACATACACATACATACAGACCCAGTTTTATGAGTGTAAGTCATGCGTTCAAATTGTACACCTACTAGACCAACGAAAAGACTGTCAAAAGCAATAAAAACAGAAAAGATGGCAAATTGCCAGTCTTTCCATGTGCAAGATTGGGCTATAGTGGGGATTGGGAATTTGCCTTTTTCCCCACTGTAGTGAAATCTTGGAGTTGGTATATATAAGTAGAAGGGGGTGTAGGATATGCAGGATGGTTTTAAAGTTATTTTATTTCTTAGAGTGTGTTTGTTTATGTTAATTTCAAACATATTTGTTTGGGTACATTGTACTTGATGTTTGTTTTTTTCAAGGAGATTGAGACTAGTAGGGGTAGGGGAGAAAGAGAGAGAGAGAGATAGAGACAGAGATACTAAGCACCCTTAACATAGTCAAAATTAAGGAAAAAGCATAATCTTCCATTACACCAAATAAAACAAAAATTGCTTCCCTTGTCAAAATCATGGGTATAATCACCCACTGCCCAACAGTATGATCTTCCATCTCCCTGCAAACTGTATCCCTTACATTTTCCCCAGCCTGGCATGTCATATCAAAGGATAAGCATGTCTGCAGAACCTATCCTATTCATCAGTCTGATTACTGCATCACCATCTGACTTTCTCCCAATTTCTTTTCACCTCATTGCTGGCCTCTTGAGCTACCTGTGCTGCCAGTGCTCTTCAATTTGTTCTGACATTATTCACTTCTGTCCTTCCTCCACTTTCATATTACACTTCTTAACCATCCAGCCATGAGCAAAATCTGCACTTTATCCTTTTCTGTATAACCTTCCTTAACTCTCCTATTCCTAATAAAATTAAATGGCAAACTTTAGGAATAGCTTTCCCCCAAATAATTTCCCTCTCCCTTATAAGCTCATTCAGAATCACCTTCACCACAGGACACTCCCAGAACATGTAAATACTACCAGCTGCTTCCTGTCTGCACTTTCAAAACTTAACAATAACCAAACCCCATCTTTGAAAAAGATGCAAGTGTGTCCTAAACTACCTGTGAACCCACCTTATATAATGATCCCACACAACTGAAAGTCACTTCCATTTAGATAATATTTTTAAAAAATCCTCTCCCTTTGCTTTGTAAAAAAGGTCACAAGCTCAACTTTTTCCCATCTCAAGGTTTGGAACTGCCTCAGACCAAAGGGACAATATCTCCTATGGTTAACGTTCACAGCTGACAAGTGTTTAAAGCTCTTAAACAAAATAGGTATCATGACATAAACGTTCTAAAAATCTTCCAATTCATTCAGGGAGCTGTAAGGGATGGGTGAGGGTGTACAACACATTGTCAGTGCTGTAGCAGGAGCTATGCTGCAACATGTCACAGAAATGTACCCTCTTCAAAAAGAGGCAAAAACAAAATAAGAGCATCAAGATCACTTTATTCAGAAAAGTAAACTACAGTCTGGCTTAAGTTTTGAAGTAAACAAAGGAATGCTGGGGTCTAAGTGCAGGGATTAGTGATACATGTAGCATCCTTCTGAAATATTCAGTCATGGTCAGTATTCAGTAATCATAAACATTTTACTGAAATGTTTAATATGACTATTAAAAGAAATGTTTTCTCTACCACTGTGTCTTATGGGGACTTATCAGCTACACTCCTATGCCACAGGGATTGGACATTAATAGTTAAAATGTCTGATATAACAACAGATTCTCACACCCTTGAAATTGATGCTTGGATATATAGGATGCCATCTTCCATTCCTGTGATTGCAGTCACTAATGCAACTTACAAATACTACTATTAAATCTGAAGTAACAGACACAAAATTAAAATATCTTTGAGCTTACAACAATTATTTCAGAGAAATGGCAACTGTCTATATGACAGTGTAATTTTTGCAATGCAAAAACCTATGAATACATATCAGGCTTCACAGAAAACTCTATTATCTTAATCCTTGTAGTGTTACTAGTAATTATTTCGAGCAGAGAAAATAAAATGTGTATGACAGTTATAGAAATGTCTTTGATTTAAACTACTGAGGCCTGTTACATTCCAAACAGTTTAGTGACCAAATCCAATTTACCATGTTCATCATTACATTGTGGGAAATGCCCCTTTCCTGAAAGTGGCAACAAGTAATTATTTTATGTTAACTGACAGAAAGTGAAGGAGTGAGGAAAAGGTGTGGATTTGCTGAAGCATAAAGGACTTGTTTTCAGCTTTTGGTAACTGTTGTTTTGGATGATTCATTTTTACCCACAAATAACAGTCAATGATTAAATTTGTTCACATCTAACTAATATGTGACCTTAATATACTAATAACAGAATTCAATACACCACCTTCTAGACATAACTGGAACTATGCTCTTTCTGTCCAGTACAATATTTCCAACTGCTGCAAGATAAAAATAAATTCTGTTTTACTTCCATAACAGTTTATAGGTGAAACATTTCTGAAATATTTCAATGTTTCCAATGAGATCATGGCACAAATGAATGAGCACAAACAATTTCAAAGAATTCTCCCAATGCAATGCAAAAAACTAAATACTTTTCAATGAAATACAAAAACCTGATAGACTGCAGTCTGCTGAAGTCTATGTGCTGCAAATATAACATCATATATTAAAACTTTCTTACGTAACATTGTATGTCCTAGGCACACCAGCAGACACTGACAGATCAGGCCATTAAAATCTATTTGGACTACACCACCAGCAGTGGAAGTAAAGTGTACAGGTTAACTCTCACTGGTGACTGTCTACAGCTGCAGTCTTTTGCAGGTATCAGTGGCAGATAGACTGAAAATAAATCCATTCCTCTGTCACAGTTCCAGAGAACAACCACTGATGTGTACATTAATCAGGAAACAACATCTGCTGCACCAGGAGAGCATTGTGCCATTCAGCCTTGCACAGGAACATTGTCAGTCAGTGTGGTCTTTACACAAACAGCAGGAAAACTGACATTCACAGATGACCTGAGTTTTCATAAGCAGAAGCTCAAATTAAATTGTGTAGCCTGGTCACTACATAAGGCAGTTAATATAGCCAAGCTGAAGAATGTACTCAGATGTCCCCATACAACTCGGGACTGCAATCTTATGACTGATCTGTCAAGTGGAATGCCTAAATGTCTTTTTCAGTACGTAAGCATTTCATCACTATAGTCAACAGATTTGGTTGTGCACAAAGAGATAATAATCTACAGTTAACAAGATATCTAATTTGTTGGAAGAGAATATGTATCATGTGAAAGGCAAAGACTGTGCTTTTGGTAAAAGCAATGCATGCACTGAAAAAATGTAATTAGAATTACATGGAGTATACCATCATAACGGCATCATACACTGATACAAAGTATATACATGCATCTTTTATGGGGTACTCCAATTGTAGCTATATGTCTATTTAATATAAATATATTTGGTTTACCTTTACAAGGTCACAACTAAAATATGTGACCTATCAAATATCCAACTCAAAAGGTCAGAAACTGCACATTTGAATGCTTAAAAAAAGCGAAAGTGCTACACAACGAATTCGACATTTTGGGAATGTTGAATGTGTTCAAAACACCCGACATTTCCGGACATCTCCAAACAGCTGTGTCCCCCACACCCTCTGCTAATTTAATATATACTAACTCTAAGACTGCACTACAGTGAGGGAAGGGGTACATGTTCCAGTCCCCACTATAGTGCTATCTGCACTCAAAATGGCAAATTCATGTGAGTAAAAGCACACTGGTATTCGCTCATTTGAATTCAGAATAATTTTTTTTGACATTTAGAAATCTTGCCGTTGTACTTTCGGACTTTAGAGCATCGCAGAAAGCTATCGCGACCCAATTGAAGGTAAACCAATATATACATACATACACACACACACACACACACACACACACACACACACATATATATATATATATATATATATATATATATATATATATATATATAATATATATATATATATATATATATATATATATATATATATATATATATATATATAATATAGTTATAAAATAAAATATATTAAATATACACAAAACAACACACACAAAATCTGACTTACAAAATGACACACAAGTAAAAAACTTAAAAAATTTAAAAATGTAAAATAAAAAATAAAGCTTTAAAAATGAAGTATATATACTATTTTTATCTCTGTAAATATAGTATGTCTACTATTGTATATATGATACTATCTTTGCTGATGTTACTAAGTATGTTATATTGTCAACTAAACATAAACAAATCAAAATTCACTGTCCATTAATTATAATCTAATAATCAAATGTCTATATATATAGATATATGTTAATATCTTATAATATATATATATATATATATTATATATATTATATATATATATATATATATATATATATATATATATATATATATATATATATATATATATATATATATAAATATCTGAAAAGGTCAAAAGAATCCAGGAAATCTCTGGCCTCCAGGAATAATCTGTTCAAAAATGAAGCTTCATCTGAAAAAAAATGAAACAACAGTGATGATGAATGTGATCCTAAAGAAAAGTGATGAACAACAGTGATCAAGTATTCCATAAAAAAAAAATGTAAAAAACAAAAAAATGTAAAAGTTTCCTTGAAAAAAAAAATTGGCTGTGCTACTGTCAAAGTGATTTTTTTCCCCAGCATGCAAAACAGATTCAAAATAAAATAGATTCAAAAGCACATATTAAAGAAGTTTGATTCATGAAAATCACTGACAATTATGGAATAACGACAATGAAAATGCTTATTATATAATGATTTTAATTATAATGTATTATTTAACTAAGCACCCTTGTTGAGAAGTTTAGAGAAGAAGTCAGATTGGTGAATTATTTACTTATGTGACTTAATGCCCATTCAGTTCATAGGTTGAAAGGAAAGTAATAGGTGATCAGTCTACAGACCATTACAAGCATAATAACCAATGGTAAAATAACCTCAAACCTCACCTCAAGCTCTTGCAAGGAGGTTGACTCTAAAATTTGAAGAGGAGAATCTGATGATCTAGGTTTATCTTGAAGTTGGCAAGGGTGCTTGACATGCAGTAGAAGTTGGTCCCAGAGATGGAAGACGTGTTGTGTTACAAACTTATATGTCCAGTCTTCTTCATCTTCTGTTAAAATGAAGCCTTAGGTCTCAGGTCTCCAGGAAGGGACCATTTTATTTAAAGCTTTTTCAAGTCAAAGTCAGATCTTTATGACTCAAAAGGCTAAAACACACATCACAACACACAGGACACAAACACACAGATAGATATACTTAAGGCTGCCACTCTGCTGTCCAGATAGATAGAGGAAGGGAATTGATATATATTATTAGTTGCAGATATCTGAGTTTTTTCAAGTTAAATGATATATTCAGACAAATGCATGCCAAAAAGGAGCACTGTATTCAATAATGGGTCTGACGAGAGATGAGTTAAGAGGAATCAAGACTTCTTTGAAGATGCATTTGGAAATTAGATGAGTCACACAGAAGCCTTTCTGGACTACTTCAGGCACATGCTTGTCAAATGATAAAGACTTGTTATTAACAAGAGTACCTACATCCCTTACAACAACGTCTGATTGATTAGCCGGATGCATCACATATATAGTATGATGTGGAAAGCTTTAGTTTAGCAAAATTAATTATACTAAATTTAATTTAGTTTGAAATTATTGCCCTTGCAACAGTTTTAACACAGTGTAATCTATTGTGCTGCATGTATGCTTTAGTAGGGCAACAAATAAACATGTCCGATCTATAGTCTTCTGCATGCTTAAATATAATAAGCCATCAATGTTGGCTTAAAAATCCAAAAAGTACATGTCAAATGACAAGAGACCCCAACACAAAGTCATAAGTTACACTAGTGGTGCCTTGTTTTGCTTTCAGATGTAGGACCCTCAACTCTAATGTCATAGGTACTGTCAAACAACCATTTAGCCTTCCTTCATACAGCATATACACATATACTCAGATTAACAAATATGTCAATAATGCCTGCATGGGAAATAGTGTGAAAAGCCTTGGTTAGATTTAGATACGCTGTTTGTTCTGCATAAGCATTACCTACTTCTCAGGTGATTTTTTTCAAAGTTAACAAGGTTAAAGATGCAGGACCTGTCACTGACAAAAAACAAATCGATGATGGTACAAGGTTAGGACACCCTCAGTATCCATATTAATGAGGTCTCAGATAAAACAGTCTATAATTTTAATTGTGAGACAAGCAATACTAATGGGTTTATAGTTACCTGAGTCCATTCTTGGACCATCCTTGTATAAGAACATTGTAATTTTTGTTTTCAGCCTTCAGGAATGTAGACTGGAGAGGCTTATATTAAAGATGTTAAGTTGAAGTTTTGATAGGCCATATTTGGTACTGATTATCAGGATACGTGACATGTTTATAGGGCCCTAGGATGAGGGGTTTTTAGCTTTCAAAAGACTGAGCGGACTTGCTCCATGTTAATTAAAGGGAATGGCTGGGACTGTAAAATCTGTGGAATAATTATAAACTGCATGGTGAGTGCAGTTTCAACTAAGATATTATTTATTTCCCTTGGGACAAAGTGGGCAGTATTATTAAGGAGTGAGCATTGCTGGGTGTTAATTCTTAATTTCCTGACATTCTGACACAGCTAAGGAAAATTAGGTTCAGTCGTTATTTTAAGCTTATATTCAATTTTGAAATTCCTAATGGTATCCTTAAGCTCTTTGATAGTTTGCTTAAGTGTGCTGTCAATGTGGGTAGAATGAGACCTCTTTGTGAGCATTAAGTAATTTCTTTCTCTTGTTATGTAGTTTATTTGTATGGATATCTCACCATAGAGACGTACTTTTAAATTTTGCTTAATGTTTGGTGAAGATACGGACTGCCTTTAAAATGTAGCTATACCTATAGATACACACACACACACACACACACACACACACACACACACACACACACACACACACACACACACACACGGTACAGAATCCTGAAAGACCAAAATCCTGAGACCAAAATCCTGAAAGTTCAAAATCCTGAAAACACACAGGATATCAACACTCACTATATTCAAGCACAAGTGCA
This sequence comes from Protopterus annectens, assembly GCF_019279795.1. Classification (NCBI taxonomy): domain Eukaryota; kingdom Metazoa; phylum Chordata; order Ceratodontiformes; family Protopteridae; genus Protopterus; species Protopterus annectens. Next base: position 287,720,187 of record NC_056737.1, read on the forward strand.
TACAGAAACATATTACCCTTCAACTATATGCAGGGGGGCTGTGCCCCCCAACCCTCTGGTACTTAAATATGTCACCTCCGAGATTGCACTTCACTACACTAAGTGCAATCTTGGAGTTGATATATTTAAGTAGCAGGAGGTGTGGGGAACGCAGGGGGGCTTGCCCCCCTGCTTATACTTGGAGAACACCTATGGAAGGGTGATAGATTTTCTGCTGCATCCTTTGTTGAAAGAATTACCAGTTTCACCAATTTCTTAAATTTTACGTGCGACTTTCAGGAAAATGACATTTCATTTTTAGATGTGGATTTATCTAAGAATTATTCATTGCATTCATTTACATCGAAGATTTTTAGAAAACCCACATATTCAAATGCATTCCTTCACTTCTCCAGTTGTCATCCGTTCCACCAAAAGAGGGGTGTTGTCAAAGGACAATTAGTAAGGACAGCTAGGATGACAACTTTGGAGAGTGATTTTGTTGATGAATGTAATTTGCTGAGGGATATGTTCATCAAGTGAGGCTATCCTGGTAATTTAGTGGATGAACTGATTCATGAAGTTTCTTCCAAAAGAGCACATGGTTATTTTAAACCAATTCTTAGTTTTTAAATTTTGTATGAGGATGTTAGTCTTAAACTTAACAGTATTATTCTAAACGCACCTATTATACTTACTCTTCCCACACAACAAGTGGGTGATGCAAATAGTGATTTTGGAAGGTTAAGTTTTATTACTACATTTTCTAAGGATGTGCCTCTTTTGAAAACTATTACTTGTAAAAATTAGTATTTGTTATTAGAAGACAACTTAATAAGAATACATGTTGGTGAGCATCCATTTGTAGTGTTTAGAAAAGGCAGAAATTTGAAAACTATACTTGAAAAAACTAACAACATATGCCATCCCCCTCATTGTGGGATGTCTAAGTGTAGATCTTGCCATTGGTGTAAGTACATTCTAGTGACCAATTGTTTCACAATTAATGGTAATAAATATTATTTATCAGATAGATTCAATTGTAACACAAGAGGGGTAGTTTATTTGGCATTATGTTGTAAATGTCCTTCATTCTACATTGGCAAAACCGATAGGCCTCTTAAGAATCGGATATATGAGCATCGTTATGCTATTACCAAAGAAAATACCAATAATGCCTTAGCTAGGCATGTTTTATTGTTTCTGGAACACGATTTTTGTTTTTTAGTTATTGAGAAGGTTTCTGAAAGTAATGGGGGGGTCCGGTTGCCTTATAGCTCGAAGAAAAAGAGCTTTTATGGCAACTCAAATTAAATGCTTCAGTGTTGCCAGGGCTTAATGACACTATCTCAATTATGAGTGTGTTAAAATTTAAGGCATTGCTTAGATAGATTTTATGCAATAATATATATATATATTTTTTATTTTTAAGTGGAAATTATTTTCCTTGTATTGTTTTTCACATTTATTCTTATTCCAATTTGTGTGTACATATTTATTTATATAGATACTTTTTCTTGTAATTTTTGTGTAGGTTGTAATATATATTTACATTTGTTTTATATGTTCTTGCTGGAGGTTCCTTTGATATAAGAAAGCAATTCTTTTATTTTGGTACATTGAAGGACTTTTATTGAGACTTCATTTTGGTGTAGGAAATGATGTCATTATTTGTATGTTTATAGAAACATTAATTTCCCTTGTTAATTTGTCTGAGGAAGTTTACGTATTACAGTAAACAAAAGCGCTAACTTCAACTTTTTTGCATCCAGTATGATTTTTCTCCTTCTGCATTTTTCAAGTGTCTCTTTTTCTGGATTTGTTTATACTTGGAAAACAGTTACATAGTTTGTGTTTTATTTGTTTCTGTATGTACTTGTGCTGGAATATAGTGAGTGTTGGTATTCTGTGTGTTTTCAGGATTTTGAGTTTTTAGTATTTTGATCTTTCAGGATTTTGGTCTCAGGATTTTGGTCTTCAGGATTTTGGGCTTTCATGATTCTGTAGCACTCCTTTATATATATATATATATATATATATATATATATATATATATATATATATATGTTTACCATTACAATTGCACGGCTATGAAGTATTCGAACAATAGATTTTCGAATACTTCATATTTCTGCAGGTTATGTGAGCGAACGTTATTATTGTGAATGGACTGTGCATTCGCAGTTATAACATTCGCTCATGTAAGGGGATCACGGTACAGTGCGATTAGGGAAATACATCACTTTCCTCACCGTAGTGCGATCTCGGAGTTGGAATATTAAGTTAGGGGGGTGTGGGTGGTGCATAAACGTGAGTTTAGGCTATTTAGTTAGGGAGTTAAGGAAAGGGTGGGATTGCTGTTAAGTGTCAAAAATGTCGTGAGCGACATTTTCAACATTAACAGCTGTTTTCCGACTTTAGGAACGTTCGGAATTGTGTACTTTTGGTGAAACACTTCGCTGATAAGTACACCTTTTTTTTTAATTTTTGAAATAATGATAGTTAACCATATATATATATATATATATATATATATATATATATATATATATACAGTACAGGGGTAGAAGCCATAGCCAGCAGCTTTAGCAATGATGTCTATTCTAGCAGGATTACAGTGGAATGTATTTAGGTCAACAAAAAATTAAAGCAGCTTTGTTTTTTTGAAGTCCATAAACACAGAGGTATTTTCAGGGGAAGTACCATCAGTTTTAATAAAAAAAGGTCCCTGATTTATTGTCTGACTTAATAAAGTCAGATTATATTTCAGTAGGTATTTATGAAGATATATGGGCTTGTGAGGATAACACATGGATATTTGAGATCCTATTAGGACAATGAAATATCTGTATAAGAGAGCTAAAATTAATAATATGGAACAATGAGGCATGTTGACCATTGACAGTTCAGGCTAGCCAGTGTATTAACAGACAGTTGAAGTCTCCCAACAGAAAGGTGCTGGATTTAAATGTGATTTCAGTTATGGAATGAAGATAGCAAAATGGTCAGAATGGTATACACATGGTATTCTACAGCTAGCTCCAAAGTGGTGATTGATCTTGTTTAGGGAGACTCAGTCATTTAAGAATTCAAATCTGGGGTACTTAGGATTGGGGGACAGCTACTAATACTCCCCTTTAATTGCTGGTTGGTCTGAAGACATAGCAGACACTAAACACAGGAAGACAGAATGTGCTTTCATTACTTGATGTTCAACTTACATGAGAAAGAATAAATAGCCACCAAGCTATTCAAAAGTCCCAGTAAAACGAAATAATCGCACAGGCACTTGATCTGAAGATCTCTCTCTTTATTTTACACACAATAAAAAACTGCTTCTGGTTAGGTTAAGCGCTTTCATCTACTGACGTAGATTTCATCAGAACCACTCTAACCATTGTTAACACCCTTTTTATATGATGTTTATATCATCAATTGCATTAATTAAAAACACTCAATACTTAATTTATTAACATTTAAAGTGCACTGTGCTGGATTCCCTACTACTAACTATCTGTAATGTACTACCTACTTTAAAAACTGCTAACTAACAAACATACTTAAAAAATATATATTTTTTTAAAAACTACAATTATTGTACATCTGGAAATTCCTACATACTGTAAATGTGAATTACTAACAGATGACTATATTGGTTACTTCATATCATAATAAATGTTTGTGTACTCATAAAAATTTAAAAAATTTATAAAATTGAAAAATATATACCTAACACCCAATTAACCTCCTAACATGGGTTTGATAGAGATATATTCATTTAAACCTGGATGCTCTGATGCATTTAATTTGATCTGCCAGCGTGTCTCTTTTTCCAATAATTTCATCTTAATATTACCACCCCTGGGATTCACTTGACTCTGTTCAAGTATGCCAAACTCAAACCTCCTACATTCATTATTGGCCTCACAATGTCTCCATAATGCATTATTCATATCTGAGAGAGATCTTCAGATCAAGTGCCTGTGCGATTATTTCGTTTTACTGGGACTTTTGAATAGCTTGGTGGCTATTTATTCTTTCTGTGTTGGACTGCCCAGTTGGTTCCTTAGTTTGTAGTCAACTTACATGAGAGTCAAAAGATTGGGCCTTTTTTGTTTGACATACTTCGTACAGCCACCTTAATGCAGTCCGAATAAAACTTTATTAGGATGGAAGGTCCAACAGAAACTCTTTCTGAAAAGGCACATTATTGGTGAAGCAAAGGTGTTAGCCTGAATATAAAAGACATTGAAAAGAGGACACGTTCACCATCCTTTGCAAACCAGGAAGGCCTGCTGCCATCTCATTCCAAGTTGGCACAAAATGGCTCACCTTAGAAAGATACTATCAACCATACCTCTCAACCCGTTAGAGAAAGATATCTCAACAAAGTCATTAATAAAAGTTGGACAAAGGCCCAAAAATAAGGACAATTTTTAAATGTTGCTCTTATACAAATAGAAAGTTGATAAAATAACAGGTTTTGCATTAGCATGAATTTTCTGAAGGGTAAGAAGTCTGAAACCCAAATGTCTGTCATTATTTTCTAACTTCAATCTTTAGTGATTTGTCACTAATTTGCCAGAAAACCACAATTTTATGAAAAACAGACCAATCATATGAGGCAAAACCTGGACATTCTGTGAAAATCTGTACAGTTGGTAGATATCAACATAGCTCATTATTAATGCCAGTAATCTTAATTTTGGACCTCAGCATCCTTCTGTATCAGTAAAACAGATATATTCATTGAAGCAGCCTGTTAACTCAAAGACTACCACAGTACCCAGATTTTTTTTCTTTTATTACAGATGTAATGAAATCTCTGGTTATTTAAATAAAACTAGTGTTGGGGATAGCAACAGTATCCTACAAAAAAAGAAATGCATTTACTAAACTGCAATTTCCCTTTGGGGAAACAGTATTTTTTGGTAGACAGAATTAGCCATGGTGGTGCAGTGGTTAGCACTGTCGCCTCACAGCAAAAGGCTCTCCGGTTCAATTCTTGGCTGGAGCACCATCTGTGCGTAGTCTGCATTCCCTCCCTGCGGTCGAGTGAATTTAAAGACATGCAGGTAGGTTGCAAGCATGTGTGGGTGTGCTTCTTTGAAGGTTGGGGGCCAGGCTGCCAACTCAACACTGTAAAAATTCACTACCAATTATTAGCGGACCAGAGTTCCACTGTGGCGACCCCTAACCAGGAAAAGCCGAAAGGCAGCTTGCATTAGAACTGCTTGTTCTCTCTGTTGTGTGAGAGATTCTATAGGACCATTCAAGTCATGATGACTTATGCAGAACTGCAGCCATGATTCTTTTCTGCTCAGTGAACACCTGTCTTCCTACATCTGTATATCATTTCAATTCAGCAATCTGGAATTTATAAGCAGCACCAGAGATAATGTGTAATCTAGTGTTTCTAAACAGTAACAGTGCCATAGAAGGTGTGCATAGGAGACAAGGTAATTCAACATGTCTCAAGAAATTATAAACCATAAGCCCTGAACAAAAATTATGGATATACATTACTATAGCATATCTGATTTATTGATGAGGAGATAATATCTTTTTTCCTTTGTAATCCGCGGTGGTGGTGCTGCGGTAGCGTTGTCGCCTCACAGTAAGACGCTGTCTGGTTCGATTCTCAGCTAGAGCGTTGTCTGCGTGGAGATATGCATGAATGGGCGTACCTTCGTTGAAGGTTGTGCATCAGGGCTGGTAACTCAGCACGTAAAAATCAACTACCAGTCATTAGCGGATCGGAGTTCCGCTGTGGCGACCCCTAACCGGGAAAAGCCAAAAGACGCAAACAAACAAAATCACATTTTTTGTATATTCTTTATGAAGGACTAGAGCAAGCTTTTCTTAGAAATATGATCGACAGTACACTATGAGGTAAAATAAAGATTTAACTTTAAACTTTCTATGATGAATTTTAGGACACTACTAGTAAAGCAAAACATGCAATGCGGTGCAGCACTGAACCTAGTAGGTGATATTCAGAACTAATTACAATTCCTATAGTGTGTGTGATGTGCTGCTCTTGACATTTCTTTACAAAGGTAAGACAAGCCAGTGTTGCAGACTGCTTATAAGGTTCGACGTTTACTTCTGTTGAAGTACTTTACTTTGCCTTCTTGCTAGAAACATGCTTGAGAGTTGTCCTCCTGTTTGGAGGTAATTTTGTTATATGAACTTTGGAGTCTTTCTTTATTTCTCTCTAGTTTCAAAATATATATTATTTTTTCTGTAGCTTCTCTGCATAACTATCTCAGAAGTACTGTACACTGTAAAATCAATATTTCATCTCAGTGGAGAAAAATAAAACAATTAACAAGGAAAACATATTTAAGTATAAATCCTTAGAAAACCAGCTCAAAGCACATGGTTTAAATGTCTTGATACCTGACAAGGCAGCTTTGCTTGGATTTGTGCTTTGTAGCATTTACATCTGCAGTGCAAACCCAGAATGAAGGGACAGTTTAAGCACAGTACACGGACCTTGATATTCAGTGATTCAGTGAGCACCACAATTATTAAAAACATATATTGCTGTCTGTTTAATCCTATTAATACACAAACATTCCTCCTAAAAACATATATTGTTGTCTGTGTAACATTTTAATCCTATTAATACACAAACATTCCTCCTAAAAACAAAGTAACATTTTATAATATTAATACACAAATATTCCTCCTAAATAAGCTCTTTTATTACCATTTTTGCATTTGATATCCTAGCATTTGTTTTACTTCCACCAGAAATGTTTTTGGGGCACTGACCTCTTTCACTCTGATAAGCACTATTCTCACACTGTTGCCAATCTGCAAATTACAGCATCCAAATGGGAAACAGCATTTCAGTAAATGAACCATACCCAATAATTCAATAACAGTACTTGCCTCACAAAGCTGTATTCATCAGTATCGACAGGTACACAATTGCAGAATTTTAAAACAGAACGATTTCAAAGGGTTGGACTAAGTAAAACAGCTGTTAAGAAATCAGGCAGTTGTACCAGTTGACAGGATTCCATCCACATAATCTACAAATGCCAAACTAGATCTGGGGAAGGCCATTGGTTACTTTATGGGGAGTGCACGCAAAAGGATTACACGCTAATAAGTGAATATCTTGTGATATTTGTTAACAACACAACTGTAAGATCTTAAAAACTGTACTAATTTTCATGTAAACAATAGCCTGAGGAAAGGCTTGCCAATACAAGGAGTGCTAAAAAAAACATACTGAGATGACCAGATCTTCCTAGAGCTCTCATGCCTTACCAAACTACTACACCCAGTGCCCCAGTGCCATGAGATGCTAATGCTTAGAAGACAAACTAGAAATGGCACACCAAATTTAGAGTCAAAACTAGAACCTAAAAATGTTCTGTACCAGACACTCAAACAAAAATGACCAAAGCTTCATACAAAATGTTTTATGACAGATGCTATTCTACGCATTCAATAACTATCCTTCAACCTGACAGACATGTCTGTTTGATGTTAGGGGGAAGAAAAAGCAGAACAGTGCAGAAAACTACTGAATACCCTACATAGTGCATATAGAAGAAGGTGCCACATGAAGATGAACTCATGGGCATATCCAATTGGTTACTAATGCATTTCAACTTGAAAACAGCTTTTCTGAGAACCAACTAAATATGTTTGAACCAAAAATATCCAGGTCTATGTCAAATAAAACTGTTCCTTAACCAACAAACGAACCACTTTAAATACAACTTCAAAAGAAGGACGTTCAGATCTGACTGTCCATAGACAGTGTCTGTCTAACAGAAGCAGCTGAGTGTCAGCATTCCTGGTCACATTGACTCTGTTTTGTCTGGCAATCAAAATAGAAATGCTTGTTATAATAGCCTGTTTTAAAGTTTTCCCTCCATAAGTTCCAATTCTATCTCTAGTTCCAGTTTCTATAATACTCATGTAACCAGGAGTGATCATCAAATCAGAAGATCAAACCTTTTTTGAAGTCATGACAGAATTATATGGACTGATAAGTAATTATGCAGTTTCTTGCTAGTAATATATCTCAGGTGCTATTTCATGAATAATTATATTATTCATGTTCCTTAATAATATGCACTGAAGGATCAATCCACTGTGTCTGATCTGTGGACTGCTGTGCACCTCCAACCTCTGTAACTTCACAGAGAATCTTTTCTCTTTATGTGTGGGTGGAGATGACATGATAAGTTAAATACTGCCACTAGACTGCTTGTATATATTGTGAAATATATTGTGAACAAGTACTACAGCCATTACAACTTTAAGAATGTTGTGCAATATTGCCGTTTAAGACTCTATATATCTCATAAAGTATTACATTTCTAAGCAGAGTGCCAATGTGTCTCTGTTGATGCAAGTGTTAATAATGTTTCTACTGACCTTCCATTTTGTAATTAAGACTAAAATGCTGGCCTAATTCTGATATTTCTGACACTGCTATTTGCAATTATTGACTAATCATTAGGGTATGATAGTGATCAGACAAACAGTACAATACAGTGATTTACCTCCCCCATGCTCAATTAGATCCTCATGACCACAGATATAGCCCTCTGTAATACTTTTAGAGATCAAAAGAAGGGAGGAAGGTGCAGAATAGAACCAGGAAAAATACCAAACAAAGATTTAGACTTGAAAATAAGAACTACTTGGCCATGCCTCTCTACCTCTTAGAGCAAGAATTCTGGACAAAGTGATAAATAATGAGGGGACAAAGGTCCAAAAATAGGGACACTTTTTAAATGCTGCTCTTACAAATTTAGAAAGTTGATAGAATAACTGGCTTTGCATTGGTATGAATTTTCTAAGGGATATGAAGTCTGAAACTCAAATGTCTATATTTTCTAACTTCAACCCAATGTTTTTTCACCTTAGGGAACGGATAAGGGATCACCTTTACTGCACTAGAAAAGGGCAACTGTATAGTGCTTTGGCTAAGCATACATTGGATAAGGGGGATGACCATATATTTTAGTTTCAGGCTTTACACATTCAGAATGTCAGCAATAGGATGGGGGACATAGTCAATACTACTGAAAATATGGAAATAAAATGGATTTTGCATTTAGGAGCACATAGAGGTTTGAGTTGATAGTGTTCCACTGAAGCCAGTGCTAAAATCTAGAAGGTTAAAATAAAATAAAAAAATAATAATACTATTTTAACAAGAGAAGACTATATAAACATATGCAGGGCTTTGGGTCAATATGACAGTATTTCTTGAGCTGCTTCTAGCATAGATATCATTAAAGACAAGCATTTGCTGAGATGTATATATTAAAGCATATGTATTTACTAGGTGGACAACATGTGCATTTATTAGGCAGAATATATGTATTCATTAAGTTGTTGAGTGTGTACTGCTTATACTTTTATATATATTTTTTTATATATATGTTTATGCTTATATCTATGCACATAAGTAGTTGCTAAATGGGGAACATGAGTATATGTATTTATTCATTGACTTTTTATGTATTTTATTTATATTTATCCACATGTTCTTGTCTTTACATTTTGTGCATGTGGTTTTTAAACAAAAGCGCTCACCATTTTGTATTAAAAAAAAAGATTTTACTTTGTCGTGGTTCAGCTTCTTTATTCCAGGTACCTTCCTACTGGGCACCTGTGTTTCAACATTTTCAACTTCTGGTCTGGATTTATTTGTTTGCTGCTTGTGTATCCAATGTTTTTTTCAGAATACCACAATTTTATGAGAAACAGACCAAAATTATGAGGCAGAAATCTGTATGATTGAGAGGTATGTACTTAGCCCATCTAGTACATCCAATAAGTTAGGCAATTAAATGTCTGGGGATTAATGAGGTCCCAGGCCATCATACCTGACAAGTTGCCTGGGACTCTGTAATGCACAATGTCTGTACATCATCTTAGAATATCCAAGTAGATACAAAGGCAAACAGGACCTTCTAGTTAACAGGTGTAATAACAGCTAAAATGCTCCGAACACTGAAAATAAAATATAGGCTTTTAATGTGTTTAAAATCTCTAAAAGCAGTTCAAATCAAGTCAAAATAACCTGGTTTCCTCTTTTTAATCATGTTTATTTTTTCTTCTATATGCCTAAAAATATGTTCATTTTCATATTTATTTGCCCTAAATTGAGTATCTTGTTAAATTTCTTTATCAATACATTCAATGTCAATGATTAGTTTTTTAATCATCTTGTTATAATGTTTATAATGTCCATATATTCTTGACAATGTTGTTGTTGTTGTATCTTTCGGATTATCCCAGTTAGGGGTCGCCACAGCGGAACTCCGGTCCGCTAATGTTTGGTAGTGGATTTTTACGTGCCGAGTTACCAGCCCTGATGCACAACCTTCAACGAAGGCATGCCCATTCATGCATGCCTCCACACAGAACACGCTCTAGCAGAGAATCGAATGGGACAACGGCTTGCTGTGAGGTGACAATGCTACCGCAGCACCACTACTTGACAATGCCTATAAAATAAGTCTAAAAGTTTGTTATGCAGTGGTGAATGTGGTATAAACCCTGGGGGAAATGTCACATTCTAAGTCCTTTTGCAACTACTTTAGATTTTAGATATTCAATAAAATAGCCATTGTTAATTTGCAGCTTCCTTGCCTTTAACAATTTATAATGAATAAAAGAAGTTGACTGAATTTGTTTATAAAGTATCTGATGAAGTTATTCACTTATGGAAGATGAAAAGCACTTTATCTTTTTAAATGGCATTTTGAAACTTTTTGAATGGGTTACTTTGACCTGTTTTGAACTACATTTAGAAACTTTAAATGAATTAAAAGCCTGTATTTTATTTTTCAGCATTTGGAACATTTTTAGTTGTGCTTATACCTGTTAACTGGAGGTTCCTGTTTGCTTTTTCTCTTCTTGTTTTTGGCTTCTTAACTTTGATCTCACAATATCCACTAGACAAAACTAACAACATATACATCACTGTAAATTCCACCATTTAAGCTGGGTGAAGTGTTAGGTGGGATATACACATTCCCCAGGAAAGTTTTAGTCATTACCCACTAAATGTAATTACGATAGCCAATATTGTGTTAAACTTCCAGAGCCCTGCATTCAAAGTCCATAGTAAAATGTCACTATTTCTGAGTCTTGTCCATTCTACTATAGAAAATAGTACAGCTGACATTCAGTAGAGTTTAAAACACCACAGAGACAGTGAAACATTCTCTCAAGCCCTTTCCTTCACATGCAAAGACCACAATCAGGGACCATGTACACTCAACAACAAACATCCATAAAGTAGTAATAACAAATATATTCAAGGGATCTTCATAGGTTCATAGGTGTATACTTGGCTACTGACCACTGGGGGTCCTTATAATCCTAGCTATGCAACCCAAATGTGAGCCACAAATTTGTTTTTTATAGGGGTGATTTACTGGTTGCCTCTCTCCATCAGATACATAGGCGCCAGCCCATTTGATGTGCATGGTCCAGTTAATGAGTATTCCAAGAACAAGTTTCTGAGGAAAGAACACATTCCTCTTTTAATATTATTTTCATATCAGTGCTCCCTACATCCCATGTCATGTGGCAGCAGTTTCCTATGTAAACAAGATGTCATGTTGTGATAGCCTTGATATACAAAACTTGAACAATGATTTTTTTAGAATGTAAATTTAAATTAACTCTAGCTGCAACAACAATTTTACAGAAGAGTAAACATTGGGTATTTGTATATTACACTTTTCTAACCTCATAGGAGCACACATTTCAACACAAATGCTGGCAGACATAGCATTTCACCAAAACAAACTAATAGCATTAACATTCAGGCAATCATCAGTCAAGACAGCTGCCTGCCCACTATTCAGAATCCGTTTGAATGGCAAAATCAATATACCCAAACCAATTAAATTTCAAGTCATGTTTTTTGTCTTGGCTTCAGTACTAACTTAACAGTATGAGATTTACAGTGGGTAAGATCTATTTAGTTTAATTTCAGACTGTAGTATGTCCAAATGAGTCTCTACTTGGATTAATAACTGGGCATTATTGAGTTTAAGACAAATACATACAGGATCCATATACAGTGTGCTTATTCCAACAAACAAGGATTTCAACAAAACACTCAAATATTAGTACCAGTAAAATTAGTTTATAGGGACAATACATTTCTCATCTTAGAGTTTAAAGTTTTGTGTTTTACAACAAAATGTGTTGGATAACTACAAACATTTTCACGTCAGTGAAGGCGTTATAATTAACTGCAGATTTCTAGTTCACGAGACATGACAACCTTTGAAATCTGCATATCAGGGCAGCACCCAGTGATGTTAAATGTAAAGCTTTTACAGTGGCTGACCTTCATCCTCTGAGAAACTCTGCCATGCAGCATTCAAAACTATAAATCCTTATACGTCTTTAAGGTAAATCTAAGCAAATGCTTGCTAAGAAGCACCTGTAGGTTCATACTGAATGTAAACTGTGACACCTGAGTTAGTCATTCATTGTAACGAAATAGCAGGGAATGAAAAAGAAGGTGCTACTGCAGCAGCTATTCATTGCTATCTGAATGAAAGCCACAAAATGTGATATTTGCTAAAAATAAGACTGCCAAGCACATGAAATGGTACTAGCAATAACACAAAGACGGGATTTATTTTTAGTAATGGAAACAGAAATGAAAAAAAATAAATGCATGTTCCTAACTGTAATCATTTCAGTAGCTGTTACTGAAATTGCATTTTGTTTTGTGATGATATTTCATAAATTAAAATATGAACGCTGCGGACATGAGACTCTGCAGAGAAAATTGTCATATTTTTGGACATCCTGGTTGTGAGAAGTACTGTTTGCCTAGGTCTGCTATACTAAGCCAAAGTGGTTACACTGGTCGTTTTGGGTAAAAATGCTATAATGTGCCTTAATCAGGAGTATAGTGGAAAAGCAGTAACTCAGTACTTCTATTCTGTTAGTATACAGCTTGAAAATTTGTTATAGAAAAACAACAGAGCAAGTGTCATTGTTCTTCAACAAAGGATGTTGTCAAGTAAAGACAACAAACATCGAAGCATTTATAAAATATGTACATACAGTACTATCATGTATTTTAGGACTCATTTAAAAGTATAATGGATATTAAACCATGTGTTTCATTCAACCTGTATTCTTGCAGTACAAGTATATCATAATAGCCATGTTGTACACCACTTTCGACTTTTTCAAAAACTTGAAACAAAGCTGAGACATTTATATATTTCATTTATATGTGTATGCGGAGTATCAGATAAAATGTTGTCCGACATATAAAAAAATAAATAAATCAGAACAGTTTTTGCTATTTCCAACTTATATATATATATATATATATATATATATATATATATATATATATATATATGGGTCCATTATGTAAACTCAAAATACTAAAATCCTGAAATAAAGCATTTCGAAATTACATAGCCGAAAACCCAAGCACAACTCACAATTCTGAAAACACACAACAGCGAAAATTCAAAATGCCGAAACTACGCTACACACATACAGTACACACATAAACAAACACAAACCCCCCCCCCCACAATCAAATAAATGCATCTACACTATAGATAAGCAGGAAGCAAGCCCCCTGCACCCCCCCACACACACACACCCTACTTGTATATTCTAACTCGGAGATCGCACAAACAGAAACACAAACGGAACTCACACACACACATCTTACAGTCCCTCACACACACACACACACACACATTACAGTCACAACACACACTTACACACATGAAAGCCCCTAACCAACACATTTACACACACAAACTTACCTAAATTCAACCGCTACATCCACACACCGCACCAGCGGAAGAGGAAATTCAACATCTCCATGCTTCGGGATTTTGAATTTTGCACTACTGCCAGTTTTGAAACTTTGAGTTTTCGGCTATGTAATTTTGAAATACTGAATTTCGGGATTTCAGTATTTCGAAGTTGCATAGTGGACCCATATATATATATATATATATATATATATATATATGTATACATATATATATATATATATATATATATATATATATCTATACATATATATATATATATATATATATATATATATATATCTATATATATATATATATATATATATATATATATATATATATATATATATATATATCACATGTGTATGCAAAGCATCAGATAAAATGTTGTCTGTCAGAGAAAATAAATATATCAAATCATGTTTTACTACTTCCAACTTTCCTTCCCAATACCTCCCACAAGACATAACTGTAAATCATGCCATTATCACGAGTAATCCAACTAATAAAAACACAATGTGTTGTAGACACAGGCTTCTTTAACATGTTTAAACGAGTGACAGTTATACTGTATAAAATTACACTTTAATTATCTTCCCTTTCTCACTTTATTTCACAGAACTGTTATTAACCTAAAAACAGATTTAATTAGATTTGTCCTTATTTATTATTAGATAAAAAAACATAATTTGAAAAAGACGACACATTTTAAAAATCCTTCCATCTGCCTCAGTTTCAGTGTAGTAAACAAATCAACTAATTACGTTCCTAAATGGCATTCCATGGACAACTTCAGTTGCTATGAGATACCACTGTAAAATCTGAATAAGAAAAATTAAAATATATATATATTTATATACTTCTACTTGTGACAATAAAAACATAACTTAATAGCAATCATCTGTGTTCTGCTGTAGGTTATGTTAGATTTACTAATACCTGATTAGTGTAACCATCTTTTTGCAGTGTGATATTTCTTACAGAAACTTGTAATTTTGTAGGAGAAGCCATATCTTCAACAAGTACAAGAATAAAATACATAATAAAGTGTAGCTATTGCTGTTCCTGTGAATTACTGAACACAATCACAAATGATTTGTGAACATCAGCCATCTACAAACCATCATCACACATTCAAAAATGAGACATGGGAAGCTTGAAGATGTGGGTGCAGAGAGTGAGTGGGATTTACTATTTACCCTGTATCAGGTGAAGGGAGTGTCATTTACTATTTCCCCTACATCGAGTGAAGGAGATGGCATTTACTATTTCCCCTGTATTGGGTGAAGGAGGTGGAATTTAATATTTCCCCTGTATTGGGTAAAGGAGGCAGCATTTAATATTTCCCCTGTTTTGGGTAGAGGAAGTGGCATTTACTATTTCCCCTGTATCAGGTGAAGGGAGTGTCATTTTCTATTTCCCCTACATCAAGTGAAGGAGGTGACATTTACTATCTCCCCTGTATTGGATGAAGGAGGTAGCATTTACTAATTCCCCTACATCGAGTGAAGGCGATGGCATTTACTATTTCCCCTGTATCGGGTGAAGGAGGTGGCATTGAATATTTCCCCTGTATTGGGTAGAGGAAGTGGCATTTACTATTTCCCCTGAATCAGGTGAAGGGAGTGTCATTTTCTATTTCCCCTACATCAAGTGAAGGAGGTGACATTTACTATCTCCCCTGTATTGGATGAAGGAGGTAGCATTTACTATTTCCCCTACATCGAGTGAAGGCGATGGCATTTACTATTTCCCCTATATCGGGTGAAGGAGGTGGCATTGAATATTTCCCCTGTATTGGGTAGAGGAAGTGGCATTTACTATTTCCCCTGTATCGGGTGAAGGAGGTGTCATTTACTATTTCCCCTACATCGAGTGAAGGAGATGGCATTTACTATTTCCCCTGTATCGGGTGAAGGAGGTGTCATTTACTATTTCCCCTACATCGAGTGAAGGAGGTGGCATTTACTATTTCCCCTGTATCGGGTAATGGAGGTGGAATTTAATATTTCCCTTGTATTGGGTAAGGGAGGTGGCATTTATTATTCCCCTACATCGAGTGAAGGAGGTGGCATTTACTATTTCCCCTGTATCGGGTAATGGAGGTGGAATTTAATATTTCCCTTGTATTGGGTAAGGGAGGTGGCATTTATTATTCCCCTGTATCGAGTGAAGGAGGTGGCATTTAATATTTCCCCTGTAGTGGGTAGAAGAAGTGGCATTTACTATTCCTCCTGTATCAGGTGAAGGAGGTGGCATTTACTATTTCCCCTACATCGAGTGAAGGAGGTGACATTTATTATTTCCCCTGTATCTGGTGAAGGAGGTGGAATTTAATATTTCCCCTGTATTGGGTAAAGGAGGCAGTGTTTCCTATTTCCCCTGTATCGGGTGAAGGAGGTGGCATTTACTATTTCCCTACATTGAGTGAAGAAGGTGACATTTACTATTTCCCCTGTATCGGGTGAAGGAGGTAGAATTTAATATTTCCTCTGTATTGGGTAAAGGAGGTGGTTTGACCACTTGGCACACTGCAAAAGCAGTATGTGCATTAACATGCAGCACAGGGATCAAGGTGGACCCGCACTACTAGTAAGCTGGGTAGGAATGGCCATTTGAGTTACTTATGTATAAACTATTTCAGGTAGCAGTAACATGCCACTGCTGTGGACTGGAGTGAGGCCAGGGAAAGGGGGGAATATTCATGATTAGAAGACTGACCTGCATTGTAACACCTGACTCTCACCTCAGAATGGAATGAATTAATGATTAGGCTGTTGTCCAAGCCAGGGGCCAAATGGCTAATACAGCTCTTCTGCCAAGGATCAAATGGACCTTACTCTTGCCTCATAGAAGGAATGAATGGGTCAAACATTGTACAAAAAGGAAAGCCACTTGGCAGAGCATTCAGATTAAGAAGAAGAAGAGAAAAAAAAAACATAAAGGGTAAGCATGCCCATCATCAGTGAATGTACAGTTGTGTTTAACATGAGGAAATAAACAATATGGTCATTTTCTTTATTTGTAAAATGGCTATTACTGAATGGTAATTGTGAAGCTACCCTTTTTGCATCCATTTGCTCGAGCTCTTAGCACCGGAAAATGTCCTCCTTGGTAATAGTATAGGCACCATATTATTTATGTAATAAAATGGACTCAGTGTTGCATTATTTGTGTTTTTGGTGCATTAAACACACTTTCTTTGCCTTTATTTAGGTTGCAATGTAACCTCTTGGCCATTAAAGCACAGATTTGTCATATGACCCATCTGAAAAATTAGGGTTTTATTTTATTATTATTGCTTTTCCACGATTTACTCGGGTATCCTAGTAAAACCAAGTCTTTGTATTTTCAAGACTCTTCTTTATGCAATATGAGTGGAAGACTGCTTTGTTACCTCTGTTCATGAAGCAGATCCTGAGCTTCTGGATTATAATTTGTCATGACAAACATTTATTTCATGGAGCAGTAAGGTTCACTATGAAACACTTAGTATGATTTGTCAGTCAGATTCTTGGAAGACTTACAGTACGAATTGCTGACTCACGCAGTAATATCTAAGCAACTAATGTTTTACCACATTACAAACTCAGGTATTGCAGGAGTCTACTTTGATTTAAACAATGCTATAAACATGCTGAAGAAAGCAACAATGTAGTGCTACAGCTACATGTTCATACATGCATGAGATTACAGTGATCACAACTATATCGCAGCACGCAACACAAACAGCATGGTGGAATTTTTCTTTACTTCCCTAAGCTGCCTTAATAATGCTTCCGTTACACAGAGAGAGGCTTCCTGTGCTGCAGTGCTCATTCCAGTGGCTCCCCAACACATACATGCATACATTTACCCCATATTCAGTAATACAGCTTACAGCATTCTTTTCTATGTATATAGTACCACGGATATAATGAGCAGTATGCAAATGACCCGAATAAGCAGATGAATTCATAGCTCATAACCAAAGTACTACGTCACTCTTAGCATAACCTAGCTATATGGGATTGACATGATATGTCGTAAATGTAGGGTGCCAGGTTTAACTTTATGTCACATTACTTTGTGGGGATACAGACAGTATTACAGTGCTTAAAGCAATTATAACACTCAGTTCAGTCCTCTGTTGTTAAGCTTGAAATTTATCAAGTTTTTATAACTTTTAATTATTAATAATTCATCTACATCTTTTATTTTATTGTCTTTTCATTGTGTTCTACCTACATTAATGGGTTATGAGTTTACTTTAGGTGCCAGTTTCAGATTAATTCATCTACTATGTTCTTATTTTGTTCCTAATCCAAATGATTTATGTAACTTCATAAATGTCTAAGAACATTACTAGCGATACAGTTTTGTATATATATATATATATATATATATATATATATATATGCATGTACTGACTTTGATTGCTAAAACAGAGATCATTCTTAAGTGTCAAACTAATTGGCAAAGGATGAACATGTTACTGAGAACCATCTTAGTTTCTCAGTTTCCCGCTTTCTTTCTTTTTCTTTCTTTCTTTCATTCTTTTTGTTTTTTCTTTCTTTCTTTTTCTTTCCTTCTTTCATTGTTTTTCTTTTTTTCTTTCTTTCTTTTTCTTTCTTTCTTTCATTCGTTTTCTTTTTTCTTACTTTCTTTTTCTTTCTTTCTTTTTTCTTTCTTTCTTTCATTCTTTTTCTTTTTTCTTTCTTTCTTTCTGTCTTTCTTTCTTTTTATTTCTTTCTTTCTTTCCTTTTTCTTTCTTCCTTCCTTTCTTTCTTCCTTCATTTCTTTCCTTCTTTCTTTCTGTCTTCCTTTCTTTCCTTCTTTCTTTTTTGTTTGTTTGTTTGTTTCTTTCTTTCTTTCCTTTTTTCTTCCTATCTTTCCTTCTTTCTTTCTTTCTTTTTGTTTCTTTGTTTCTTTCTTTTTTCTTTCTTTCTTTCCTTCCTTCTCTCTTTCTTTATTTTTTGATTGTTTCTTTGTTACAGCCAAAAAGACTTATCTGATAGTCAACAAACCTTCAAGAAAGCCCTTTGCCCATTGTTGACAAGCAAAAATATTTAAGTCAATATTTAAGTCTCATTAGTTTCTAGACTTTCATTTATACAACACACTAAATCAACTACTGAGAAAGCACAGTGTCAATTCAACTTGTGCTACAAAATCTCACATGTGACATTACCAGCTGCATAACAAGCAACAGCAAGAAATATGTTGATACCAAAATTTGAGTATGGCTTACCCCTTGTCACTTCTCATACTTCATATAATACCCATCAACTCCAAACAACTGTAAACATAACATACAGCTTTAAACTCTTAGCTAGTAGAGACACCCACAACCTTAAGATATCAAAAATGTGTAGGATGGGCTTATCATGATGGTTAATGTGTTCACCTTACAAACACAAGGTGCAGGGTTTGATTCTCACCTTTTGAATGCATGGTTAGGCTTAAAAATACCTCCTGAGGTCATTAGCCTAATAATTAAATATGAACACATGAAAATATTTAAATGGCTGCTAGTGGAAGACAGAGTGAATATATTGTTTAGTCCACTACTTCTGAGAATCAATACTCTCCAGTACTGCCCACTACTCAATGCACCATTAGCTATTAAGGAACAAACATACACATCGAGAGGCTCAAAATCAGATAGTTTATCCTTAATAAGGCCACTTAGAAAGATAATAGGAGAAATGGCATTTAACAAATTAGCCCCAGCCACATGGAATCACGTGTATATTGACATTAGAAAAGAACATAACCTCAAGGACTTCAAATGCAGACACCACCTACTCAGTTGCCATTGTTGTATCTGCATCAAAGACACTGGATGAGTAGGTAAAACATTCATATAACATCATAAACCATTTCAGCAACCTAAATTAAAATACCTGTTAGTCTTAATCATATGTATTAAATAAGAATTTCCTTCTGTTGCATATATTTTTAGCTGCAGTTAATTTCTCAATATTCTCATTAATACCATCTTACCCCTTTCACTTTTAAAGTGAATGTACTTTTATGTATACAAACTCATCCAGTTTACTCAAGTCAATCACTGAATAAAATGTTATTTTGCAATTTTAATATACCATGTTACTGAATCAGAGTTCTGTCTCATGTATATGACTAGTTCTGTAGCTGGGAATATCCGGAAGAAAAAGAAGTCATTTGTATGAGTAGGCTTTTAACATATAGATGCTATTTTTCCAGGACTTTGTCAATGTCAAGAAATTTATGTGGACTGCCTTTTACTTGCAAGTAATTATATCTGTGGACATTAGAATGACTGTATAGTTTCCTAAATCATTTAGCAACAAATATCTTCTGAATAAATCAAAACGGTGGTAACCCCCTAGAAATAAAAACTAGGAATCAAAAACACAAGGAGGTGGCTTGTGACAAAGCAAACTAAGACTTCACTGGACCCTGAAAATAAAAATATATATTTAATAAGATAAAAAAGAAAGTATAAAACAAAGACTCACGCTAAGTGCTTTTGTCTATACAAGACTTCATCAGAACATGAGTTGGCAATGGAAAAGTCACAGCTTAAATATAAGAACCAACCAATCATACAATTAAATAATTATGTAATTATACAGTTCTCAAGAACCATGAAAAATAATACTGGTTTTGCTTGTAGGTATAAATGTTGCATCTTAATGGATCTCAGTTTCAAAGCGCTGTTTAAAGATATAAATATATATATATATATATATATATATATATATACACACACACACACACACACGCACACGCACACACACACACGCGCGCGTGCGCGCAAATATATAATCATTTAAACCTGGTTTTGTGGTGGCATTCAAATAAATTTGCCAGATTAGTTCACGATACTCCAATAAGGTTTTCCAATCACCACTATGGTGTCAAAAGTCACCTTGTCAATTACCCCAAACTTAAACTTTATACTAGATGTACCAGGACAATTTCTAGTGTCTTTAAAGAGTGCATTATTTATCTTTTTCTTAGAAATGTCATGCAAAAGCTCATAAATTCTCTTCTTTAAAGAGCATTCAGTCTTTGCCACATAAAAGTCACCACAGTCCTGGCACACAGTAATGTACACTACCCCAGAAGTGGAACACTTAGGAAAGATGGCGATCCCTAATCTACTCCCAAGATAAATAATGGGAAAAATATTACCGTCCAACACATAACTACAATAATTACAAAAGGTACACTCCCAATACAGTAAACTCTCAGTTAACTGGTACCCATGAGGATTGGTAGATGTCAGATAACTGTAGTTTCTGGTTGCTTGAGAGTTACTATTAAAATAGGCCTGACTAATACTGTACCCTATACTATTTGTTTGGTTTGACTTGTTCTCAGGTTGGGGAGAGAGGGAATTTATTCCTATCTTCCTTTTTAAAACTCTAAACAAGTATGATATGTTTCTGCGGGGGGGGGGGGGGGACAGAAAGTGCAACACATGAAAATTGTACTGTATTTCTTTGATATTTTTTTGCTGATTGCTTGAGAGTGCCAGTTGCTTGAGTTCCAGTTAACTGAGAGTTTACTGTACCTGATCTCTTTGAACTAACCATTTGATTACTCTCAGTAAACTCCTCAAAATTATTTTTCAAATGAAGACCTCTTTTAAAAACAATAGAAGGCCACCAATATGTTCCAGTTCCTACAAATAACATTCTTAATTAAAGAAGTAGTATTGTTGTATCTTAACATCATCAAGGTGTGAAATCTGTTAATCAAAGGGGATGTAGTCACTGAAGGACAAATGTCTACTACAGAGGGTGAAGAGGTACTCAGTATCTACCCAGAATGACATCCAACATGCATTGTTTAATTAAGTTGTCAGGACATTTTCTCTGTCTGAACATTGTACAGAGGGTGCCTAACAGTTTTGAAAGGTTTGCCATCAGAAATCACTCTGGATGTTCTTATCATTTGGACACTTACCAAATTGTGTTTAAATTTCTGAGGGTGACAACTGTGGAAGTGGAGGTAGGAGTTAAAAAAGGATGGGCTTCTCAAAAATGTGGGACTGAAAAACTGTTACTACTTTTAATGATAGTAATGTCAAAATAATTCACCTGCTCAGTGGAAACAGTGTAGGTGAACTTCAAAAATACAACTGTATTATTCATGTATTCAAAATCCTCCAAAATTTTCTCCTTAGTGTCCACCCAAAAATACAGATGTCATCTAAAAATCTAAAATATATGTTCCAGCACTGAGAATAATTACAAGTAAAAATAAATTTTGCTTTCTAGCATCACATTAATATGTTAGCAAAAATGGGGGCACAAGCTGCCCCCATTGCTACATGCTTCAGGTGTTTAAAGTATTCTTCTCAGAAATAATAAATGTTGTTGTTGAACACAATGCCCATCGAGTCTATCATCAAGTTAATTTTATTCCTTCCCACCAGTTTACGCAATAAAAGGGCCTCCCTGAACCATTCAAGACCTACTTCATAAGGAATGCTTCCAAACAGATCTATAATGTCAACAGTTGCAAAGCTAAGGTCCAGCTGCACAAGTCACTAGCAAAAGTTCTCAAAAAATTCCAAGAATCTTTTACTATATGAGGACAGTGGTTCAAGAAAGATTTCAATTTAATATCCAAATACAATGCAATAGAGTGAGTTTTTGATCC